>NC_079157.1:11825201-12092701 GCF_947563725.1 Argiope bruennichi | reverse complement strand
AAAATAATCATCCAAAAATTCAAACTCGAAATTTTAACGAATCTCTATAATTTAGATCTCCTTGAGTTCGAAAAACACATTTTTGGAAAATGTTCATCTGTGAAAACGATAAATCAAAATCCATTTAAGCTAATCAAATGAAATGTGGTATACGATCTATACATCAGATTTGCATAGTTAAATCAAATTTTGGTTTATCGTCTGTCCAGCTGCTCGAATATAAGTCAGCACGATAATTACAAAATGGAGAGAGTTAGATAGATAAAATTCGGTACTCAAATTTAACATCTATAGTGTAGAACATGTAAAATTCTGAGCGAAATATACTACGGATTGACTGTCTGTCGGTCTGTACATTCAGAAATATGCAAATAATTCAAAAATGCAATGATATAAATTTATTGAATTTGGCATATGCTTTTGTGAATACTATTTCAGCTTTTTAAATAATTTTTGTTTTAATCGGTTGAAAAAAACACGTTTAAAATACAGATTCACTTTTCAGATATTATTAACCAAGAGCCAGGGATCAATTGCCCCAAAAATCGCCAAGGATTTCGCCAATAAAAATTCTAAATTAAAGCCAAAATCTAATATTATCTAACTATTGTGTGCCAGTGCCATGCAAATCGTTCTCTGGCATGGCAAGTTTTTATATTGTAGGCGCGAAAATTTTGGGGGACTACTCCCACTAGTTTATTGAAGAAAAACACGGAAAAGGAATTTATGGATAATTTTCTTCGGTAAGTCAAGAATAATGTGCGCTAATCTCCAAACAATACAAGAATCTGGCGAACCATCCAAAAACTCACCGAAAAGTTCTCCATTTTAGATGACCACAAGTAACGGGAAAAAGGATCACAATAAATATTATCAATTCACTAAAAATATTCAAATTTGGCTTCTTATTTTGCATTGATCAAAGCTTTATTCAAACTTATTTTGAAATGGATCCATTTTTTTCGGAGATAACATAATCTAATAAATTATTATCAGGTACAGATTTAAGTGTTTATTATTTTTTGTTTCGAAATTAAGCCAGTTTCATCTTTTTAAGACTAATAAAATCTTTTGGCTATTTTTTCTTGTAAATTGCATCATTCACACAATTCCAAAGATAGAAAACAGGCCAATGCAATGCATCAGCGCAACAACTTAGTATTGATACGGAAATTCCTTCACTAAGACAGTAAAGTCAACAGGTTCGCTTGTAATGGGTGTACGGTGTAACACAATCAACAGGCCTTACTAAGAAACGACGACTTTATTAACACTAAGACACAGATACAGAGCCGAGACGTACACATGCAATTCACAGCAGCACACTACAAGAAACAATACCCCACAAGTAGTAGTCGATAGTATTAAAAACCACAAAGTGACCAGACAGAATGCAGCAGGAAATCTACGTAGGATTCTACTTAGGAGGGAAGAAGGGAATCTACCTCCTACGCAGGATGAGGGAATCTACATAGATACTCTCTAGGGTCTCTCCAAACACCTGCAATTTTCCACTGTCTTTTCGCTTTAGCTGTATCCAACTGTCGACTCACAACTACACGACTGGCTTCTCCTTACAGGACTCGATGCTGCTTCTATAATAAACACCAGGATTCGGCACATAACTCAATTCAGTAAACTCTTGAGTTCAACACAACGTTGCGCTTCGTTGGACTGATACAACTATTCGCCGTTGACTCGCTATGCGACTCTAAACTTCCCGACGACTCTATACACAACTGTCCCCCGCTTGGACTACCGACCTTTTATAGTTCTCGGAGCCGGGCAGAGAATTTTCTGGAACAATCAAGCATACCTCAGCTTCTATTGGCTGAGCTAAAATTCTTAAAGATTCTAGTATTATCTATTTTCTCGCCAAAGTTACTAAATTCATAGTTCAAAGTTATTCAAAATTAACAAATACCAAGTTACCAAGTCGCGAAATGGTCGTGAAATTTCGAAGTCGCGAATCCCTGGGATCACCGATTCGGCATCCGATCAGCATCCAACAGAGCTAATCGTAAAACCGTCTTTCTAATGATAAAATGAAAAAATAAATTCAACAAACACTTGAGCTCCACACAACGCTTGCTCTTCGTTGGATTGATCTAACTATTCGCCGTTGACTCTTTCCACGATTAAGACTCGGCTTGGGACTGCCGGCCTTTTATAGTTTCCGGATTAGAGCAGAGAAGGTTCTGGAAGAAACAAACATATATCGGTTCCTATTGGCTGTATCACCAAAATTCTGGAAGATTTCATTATTATCTATTTTGTCGCTAAGGTCGCCAAATTCATCGCTAAATCCCCAAATGATTGTCAAGTTTGTTGTCAAACCCTGGGATCACTGATTCGGCAATAGATCAGCATTCAACAGAGCTGATCTTAAAATGGTCTTTCCAATGATTGAGCTAAACGTGCTGGGAAGCAACATTACAGATTTGTAATAGTATTGTTAGACGATAACTCATATTCATAATGCACTGTTAATAATAACTTAATATAAATATAATTAATAACTTGAGTCGGTTATAATTGTATATGAAAAGAAATAAAAGGACGATCTTCGATTAAATGAGATAGTTAGAAAAAGTTTACCCGAAGTAGAATGAGAAAGAGAACGGAATGGCCCGCAAACCATTTTCTTTTATGTCGTTTTCATTTTATGCATTTAGTAAGCCCTGAGCATATTTCTGTTGAAATACCTTCTTAAATGTCAACCGATCAAAATAGAATTTTTCTAAAAATTGGATGGATCGGTTATGAAGTTTCAAACTAAATAAATAATAATACTAATTCATACCATCTTTATTTATATGTATTATACATATTCTCTTGACAATTTCCTAGTGTTACAATAACTGATACGTCATTTTTAAAAATTCATAATAACATTTTGCAGTTTTTTTGAATGAAAAAAGTTAGAAATGCGCTAAAGGAAGAATTAAATCACTTGTACGTAATTTCGAGAAACAATTTCACGGTACGACGGAATAAAAAATTTTGAGAAATATATTACAATGAAAAAAAATATTAGACGAACACTTTCAATTTATTAAAATTAGATTCTTATCAAAGTAAACATGATAATAATTTATTCCTAACGTAAATTTTATGTGGTGTTTTATGAAATAATCGAAAAACCTGTGAAAAACAATCACACTTTCTGCATTTTCAATCGATGTTATTGTCATTCTTTTCCTAAACACAAAAAGAAAAATACTCTTAAAAATCGAAAGACTGCGATAAGCAACATCTGTCATTCACAGCATGCGGTCTCTTAATCACTTCGTCCCTGCAGCGCTGAACTCACCGCAAAAGGGGAAAGCAATTCTTTTGTCCAAACCTTGACAATTTTAAGGGTAGATCTATTATTCAGATGTGCCGCTTTCGGTAAGTATAGCAATCTCAAAGCTGCCGACAGGTGGGTTAAAAATAATTCGGTGCTTTAATCCAAAATATCGTATTATGACTATGATTAGCTTGACGTTTTTAAAGTGCTATATCCATGTTGGAATAAAAATCTGATTTGTTTTCTTTTTAAATCGTTTACTCAAATAAATATTCTTTTTTTTTAATTTTATGCAACCCAGAAATGAATCAACTTTTATAACGAACATGTATAAATACTTTCTACTTTTAATTAAAAAAGTTATTCTAAAAATTGTAGCAGAATTAAGGAATTAATAAATAATACATACTAAATAAATTTTTAAAAAATTCCTTCGTTGCTCACAAACTTTGGATTCTGCGAGTAATGGCTCAACTGACCCTCATTCAATTTAAAGGAAGAATGCCAATTTGAAAATTCAAAGCTCCATCTTTCTTTATCCGAGTATAGATAGTTTTAGGGTTTTTCGTTATTTTACTTATAATTATACCGAGTATGCAATAAAGTCCCCCTACTCCATTTTAATTGTGGAACGGCGACAGCTGTAGACATAAAGAGGGGGCTTGGTATAATAAAGTAACTAAGCTCTACAGATGAGAGGAATTAGCATCTGACAGCAACGTGAGTTAACCTTTCGCGACAATTATGTCATATATGCATTACTGGCCTATAAATGTCTCTCACAGCTGGGATACCCCCAGTGCATTTCTGGAAATCGAACTCATGGGACGGTGATGCGTATTTACATTTTGAACTTTAACTATTTTTGAGAGGGCCTGGATAGCCTAGTTGGTAGGGCATTCGATTCGCATCTCTTGGAATGTCAGTTCGAAGACTCCTTGTGTGTGTGGTGGCTGGTGCACTTATAAGTCTGTAGTGGCTACGAAGTTCTCCAAATCGGGACAATACCACTGGGGGTACTGGATCAGAGGTGATCATTCTCTGCTTCAGGTTTAAATTACGATCTGTGATTGAGTGAATGAAATGTATGAATGAAGTTCGCCCCGTAAAAAGAATTGTGAAGCATGCGTAGCTAAGTCGCACTCTTGGCACTAGATGGCACTACTGAAACAAGAGCCGCTCTCTAGGCTTAAAATCACTGACTTCGTCAGCAGGCTTGTTTATGACAAGTGCCATAAGAAACAACAACACAACAGCACAATTTTTAAACTCCACTAGATGGCACCCTGTGTCCATTACTTTGGAAATGAACATAGTTTTAGTATCCTGATCTTCAGTTTGCTAATATTGAGCCTGACTTTGGATTTTATTAATCAGTTTGTGGGGGTGGGGGGTAAGAGTAATGTAAATAAACAGAGCTGGATTGTGTGACTTTCCACTTGATAGAATCAATCGGGTTTCTAATTCTTTTCTTCTTTTTTCATTATTATTCTGTAATTGTAACTAGTCTTTTTTGGGTTTTATCGTCAATTCTTTTGTGTTTTGCGTACTTCTTTTTTTATTACGGAAATTCTTGGTTTCGGTTTATTATGGAAAGAAAATGCTATTTTTAAGAGAAAGAATGTGTTCGTATTATGAATTAATTAATAATTTAAAAAAGAAGCAATAATGTCAAACTAAGGGCTTAAACTTTATTTTTTGTGATTTTTTTTCAATGTTAGGCTTAGCGACGCAAAACCCCTGTTCTGTGGGAGGATTTCTTTATCGCTCCGTCCCGTGCGTACGTCTAGGATAGAGGTTTCCCTTTCCAAAAGGGTTAACGTTCCTATCTCAGAAACGGTACAAGATACAAGAAAAAAATCAGTTACAAGATTGTAGGATGCCTTCAGATTAGTATGAAACGACACCTTGAATGCAATAACGCTAAGAACAAAACGTGTAAAATGTACATACGTTTGGTTGTGATTTCCAAACTCTTAGGTCAGAGAGATATTAAAAATATAATAGTGCAATTTGCTAACAGCAGATGCTTTTATTTTCGGTATTCGAAACGCACTCTGGCAGAGTCAATGCACATCTCGAGTTTGTAGTTCAAAAGATGATCTTTTCTACCGTTGTAACGATTTGTTATATTACTGTTCAAGAAATTCGTGACTAAACAAATAAGTATTTAGTACATTTCTTTTTAGTATTATTACACTTGAGATATCTTTCCGTACTAAAGCGAAGACATTCTATAATTTTATAATAAATTTTCTTTCTATCTTGTACCATTTTCGAGCTAGGAACACAGCTGGGTATTCTTTCACCGATTTCACCGTGTAGTCGAAGGTCATTTTACTATATCTAGACAACAGGTTTTAGGAAATAGTTGTCGCCATTCTCACATTGTCGCCAAAATGCCGCCATTCTCACATTTGTATAGCAGCGCATTTAATATTTTCGCAAAATTCCTCAATATAAATCTAGTAGCGAAGACAATGAAAATAATTGTAATTTTACTAAACTTATTGACAAAATTTTATTAAAATTGAAGAAAATTTTTGAAATACTAAAACTAATGTCACTGAAAAGTTTTAATTTTAATTTTAAAGAGTCTAAATGAAGTTTTTAAAAAAATATTGTATTCCGAGGTTATTGAGAAAGAACTTAAATTTTTTAAATTAATTTTCAATTAATTAAAGCATTGTTTTAATCATTAACTATCCAAGAGCTAAATTACAAGCTAAACTACGAGCTAAATTTGATAGGTCTAGATCCAAACGTTTGCCAAATAAAGTATTTTGACAGATTTTTAATCGAGCATTTTGCATGATGTAAGGTTCGAATAATATGCAAGCCTATATGATTATAATGCTAGACTAAACCAGTAATTACATCTTATATTATCTGCAAACATACATTAAAGCATGGACGTACAAAGTAATAATATAAGAGTTCATTGAAAAATTTCTGAGAAAAAAAAAGCATTTTTACATTATTAACAAGACAAGCGAAAGAATGCTACAAAATTATATTTTTTCATTTGTTTTATTTTTTTATTGAAAAAATTCGGAGAGAAAAATGGATGCAAAATCAATAAAGTATAAGCTCATAGGAGATTTAAGCATTTTGTTAAAGTTTCACATAGTGCAATTCTATTTATTCCTTAAAATGGGACACCTTCGTTGTTTTATTGACTTATAAGATGGATGAAGACAATCTGATAGCCTGTAATTTACTTAAAATCTCCACTTTCCTAGGAGATGGTTACTTTGTTTCTGAAAAAAATAGAAACTAGTTGAACCTGAAAACAAGCATCTCAGGAAACAAATTTCCAAATTAAAAAGTGCTGTACCGATAATTTTAAAATGATAGATTATTCTATTGTTAATATTTAACACTACATTATTATTCTTTCGTTATTTCTTTTTTGGAATGATTGATGAATTATACAGGGTGTTTATAAAAGTCCTGGACCCATTTTGATGTTTAATAACTCATAAAATAATAAAGATAGATTTAAATTAATAACATAAATGGTTAAATAGACTCAAAACGTTTCATGACCCTTGTCAATGAACTTCCACGTGTGCCCCCTTCGTCGCACGGAGAATATCAAGTCGATAGTCAATTTCACGCCAGGTAGCGACAAGCATGTCGGCATCCACAGAGCCATTTGCGCACATTATGGCGATTAACAATGCCAGAAACATGAAAGGATGCTTCATCGGAGAACATTATGCTCTTCAGAAAATCAGCAGCATCTTCTATCCTTCTTAGCATATCTGTTGCAAAGGCCATCCTTCTAGGCCTATCGTTCGGTTCCAAAACTTGAACAATTTGAACTTTGTATGCATGCAGTCTTAATTTTTTCTTAATAACCTTGTACACCGTCGAAATTGGCATATCCAATTCTGTTGCCGCTGATCTCGCATATATTCTAGGATTGTGTAAAAATGTCTCTCTGACACGCTCAACATCAAAATCACTTGTGCAAGGACGTCTGGAACGTTTCTTATCTGCGATACTTCCAATTTCTAGAAAATTCTTTTTCCACCGCAAGATGCTGTTTTTGGATGGAGGATCTTTTTGGTAAATTCTTCTGAAATTACTCTGTGCTTGCACTATCGATTTCATTTCTATAAACCACCATAAAATCTGTGCTTTCTCTTGTGGTGTATGCATTCTCCTTAATATCCGCTCGAATAAAACATCACATACAAAAGTACTACATAGAACAAACACATCAAAAGTAAACATAACATTGCAATAGTTGCCAAAAACAAAAGAGAGAAAAATGCAATTAATAAGCAGACAATATTTAGAAAAGTACAGATATTTAGACTGGAAAATGAAATTATCTGAAATTAACCACACGCGCAGACGATATTTACAAAAGTAAAAATATTCAAACCTGAAAAGGAAAATATATGAGTTATTCCATCAATAAATGCCATAAGTTTGTTTATATCTTTATTATTTTATGAGTTATTAAACATCAAAATGGGTCCGGGACTTTATAAACACCCTGTATTTAAAGCATAAACAATTATATAAACATTCTTAGTTTATGTTAAAAATTTTCAAAGTGCTAAATCAATTTAAAGCAAATAATGAGTTCATGAGCATTAAAAACATGAATGTTTAATGCATCATTTAAGGACTTAATAACTGTACATTTCACCAGTAAATTCGTTCAAAACTTTCGCGAAATTATCTTTCAACCCTCTTACAAATAATTTATCTTTTGTAGAGTTATTAAATTAAATACTTTGCGAAAGTGCCTAAGGAAAGGGCAGAGACAGACTATATACTTTTAAAAAGGTTTAATAAAACTGTTACGAATCTGTGATGCTGCTTCCCAGTATAGTTGGTTCCATAGGAGGCCCCAGAGCTTGGCGACAAACTTGGCGACCATTTGACGACTTGGCGACGAATTTGGCAACTTTGGCGCCAAAATAGATTATACCCGAAACATCGAGAATTTTCCCGATCCGTCCAATAGGAACCTAGTTACGCCTCGAACGTTCCTGATTGGTTGAGAGGCTTCTAGCCCCGCCTCCTGAGACCTATAAAAGGAGCAGCCTACAGCTGCCCCGGTGGTCGTGAACCAGATCGGACAGTAGTCGGAAGCGACAGAGAAGAGTAGTCGTGAACCAGTGGAGTCGAAGAGTCGTCGGAAGCGAAAGAGTCGTCGCAAAGAACCGACGGTAAAGAACTGGCTTTCCAGAGATAAGCGGAGCAGCGACGGAGTGAAGCTAGCGCTGAACTAAGTTGTGTGCTACTGTCTGCAGTAGAGTCTGTTGTATGCTGCACGTCTCGGCTGAAGATAACCGTCTTCTGTGCTGCATATAGTTGTCGTCTTTGTGTTGTCCTGTGTGTCTTCTTGTAAATAAACGTCGTTGTTTCATTTTCTACTGCCGCCTGCTGATTGAGTGTTCTCCACACCATATAACTCCATCTATCCAAACGAACCCGGAAATTTCGTAACAATACGACGATATTTCAAAAATTCATATTTGTTTGTCAAATTGTTTTTATTTTCTCGTTTAAGTAGTATAGAGAAAGTATAAGAATTGTCAAAAAATTCGCATTCAACATTTTATCGAATCTTCCTGAGTTCGGAAAGTACATTTCTGGAAAATGCCAGTCTGTCAATCTGTGACAATGATAACTCAAAAACTATTTGATCCAGGAGAATGAAATTTGGTATGTTATCGTTTCACCAAATTTGTAGATTTCTATGAAATTTTCAGCAAAATCCGTTCAGAGGAAGTCTGTCTGTCCTGCTGTTAGAATGTAATTTAACAGATAATTACAAAAATAAGAGTGCAATGTAGATAAGATTCGGTACACAGATTTAACATCTATGGTCTAGACACCCATCACATTTTGAAACAAATTCAATGAGGGGTTGACCATTTGTCGGTTTGTACTTCCATAAACATATAAACGTAATAAATCAAAGGTGCTATGACCTAAATATATTAAACTTAGTATAGTAACTAAAAATCTAAATTTTTTGTCAAATTTTTGTTTTAGTCGTTTGAGAAAAAAGCATCTAAATCATAAATTCGATTTTCAGATACTATTAATGGCATGCTATGGATCAATCACCAAAAATCACACGATAGATTCAATCCAAATGCTGCTTTCACGTCAAAGGTTAATATTTCGTAACTATCGTACTGCAGTGCTATGCAAGGTATTCTCTGGTACGGCATCTTTATCAGAGATTATACGAGTAAGTTTCGGGGGGGGGGCATTTTCACTGGCTTTCATTCTATTTTACAGTTTATATAATTATTCTTAATCACACTGCCTTGATCAAAACTGAGTTTAGACTTTCAAAAACGACGTTTTCATCTCAATTTTGATTTTCGCAAATCGAAAATAATAATAATAATAAGAGGGATAATTAAGAGAGGTAAATAAAATTGTTCATGATTGAAGGAAAATTTAAGCGCAATTGGCGGATTAAAGTCAGGGAATATTTTCAAATATATAAATAATATCCCCTATTTAAATCAAACAGCGTTTGACACAAATTTAAATATATATTTCAGAATATTTATGTTTATTTGAATAAAATTTTTAAAATTCTTTATTTAAAATAGAATAAAATTCTATTAAAGAAAACAATTTTTGTTATTTTCCTTTTTGAAAGAAATTCAATTATTTAAATTTTTATTTTCTATGGGAATTTATTCAGTATAATTCTGTTTATGAAAATCGTCTGTCGTTTCGACAAAAGAAATAATAATAACTAAAAACCTTGTGGTTTCAAATCTAAAATTTCGTGCAGTAGGAATAAAGTACACTTTTCTACAAGAGAATAAATCTTCAGAGTAAAACAATAAGATTATGCTAATATAGAAAACAGAAAGGACAAAACGAAAACGAAGTTATGAAAAGACATGTCGAAAAAATGCAGTTACTTGAAAATGAAGCCATAACAAAAATGTGCTGTCGATAAAGTGGGCGACTTTATCGGTGAATTATACAACGGATGAAACAATAACAGTTTAAGACAATTTTTGTTTGGCCGCAAAACAAAATCAAAAATATTTCAGAAAAGTTTTTTTTTGTATAGTGGCTTTGAAGTGAACTAGTAGTTTGATATATTATATCTGGAAAGTCTTGATGTCCCTTGAAATAACAATAGGAAAATCAATTTTTTTAAGGAGATTCTGGTCAAAAAAATCATAACATGAATATATGTAGACTTCATCTGTCCATATTTATTTATTCATTTTAGTTTTGCTACTAATTATAAAGCAGTCATAGAGTGTACACACACGCACGCACGCGCACACATGACATATGAATACAAGGATAACGATTTGTAAATTTAGAATCATAGTAAAATATGTTTAAGAAAAGTTTGAAAAAGTTAGTAAAATTAGAAAAAGAATTGAGCAGAGATAAACTTTAATTTAGTGTCATTGAAAAACTTTTTTTTCGTTTTAAACTTGTTTAAAAATTATTATTTGTAATAATAAGTCTCGTGTTTATGAAAAGAGAAACATTCAAATTTTCGGACTCATTTTGAGGTAAAAATCTAATTAAATTAAAAAAAATCATCTTTATGAGCACTTAATGCTAAAGAAGTAAATACAGTATACACCAAAATATATAGTACTGTAACTCGCGAATCTCGAATACGTAGTTGTGTTTGTAGACGAGACATAGCTTTAGCTAAACGTGTTCAGAGTAATGAAAAGGAAGTTGTGTTGTGCAGTTGTTGTTGGAAATGGGTCTCTTGACGGTGGAAAAAGTATTTGTAGTTGAATATTATTTCCGTCCACACGGATCATAAAGGTGGATCGTGTTTGAAAAAGGCAATAGAACAATTCCAAGAGAAGTTTAATCAGACGGTTTAATAAGTGATCGAGCCATTTCGTCAGGATTTGAGCAGGTTCTGTCGGGCAAGGAACATTTAGAAGAATAGACATTGGCATCAACAGGATGGGGCGACAAGCCATACCGCTCGAGCATCTCTAGCCATGCTGCAGGAAAACTTTCCAGGATGAATCATTTCACGTCGTACTGACTTCCCATACCCGTCCGATTCCCTTGATCGTACATCCCCTGATGCCTACTTGTGGGGAATGTTAAAGGAAAGTGTGTCCAACTGTGAAACTCCACCAAGAATTGCGCCTGCATTACCCGAGAAAATCAGCTCTTTTTGCGGGAGTCTGCAGCAACCGTTGTTTCAGGATATGTTTGAGAATCTGCGTGAACGATGTGAACACTATCTACAGTGAGGCAGTGCACACTTTGAACATTTACATTACGCATGCCGCTGTAAATCAGCAACGTTATAGTGTGTATGTATGTATGCTAATTTCTTTTGAGGAAAAATAAATTCACAGACGACAATAATGTCATTTTGTTCATCTTTTCATTTCAGTATTGTATATTTTGGAGCATACGGTATGTAAAGTCTGGAAGCTCATCTGATTCTGGTAAAATCAGCAGTCTGATCTGTTTCGCGTTTTTAGCGACTTTTACTTTCTTCTATGTGAAATATGGTGAATAATGGCGATTATAAACGAATATCTCAAACTTTCAGGGCTATTAAAAGGAAAACTAAACGAATTACAGCCTTGTTGCGCGTCGGAAATTACAAATAACAGTTGAATGATTAAATTAAACACAGTTAAAGGCGTGCATTATTAACCTTTTCCAAAAATTATGATCGATATGAAGATGATACGATAGTTCATCCTATACTTTTTCAGCATCATTGATGTGACATTTTGAAAGCCTGCATAAATGCATTTCTTGAGTTCATCAATGTCATTATTAGAGATGAAACAAACAACTGCTGTTTGATGTAAAAAAAAATCATGACATACGGACATATCCGTATCCTTTTAAAGCTTTAGAGTGCAGAGAACCAAGAATGTAGAGAAAATTGTAGGATGTGTTACCGTACCGCTTCGATATCTTTCGCATTTCTAGAGGGGTTCGCATTAAATTTCTTAATTGGATTGAATTTAAACTTTCAATCTTTAATTTTGATTTCCATTGAAAAAAACAAATCTGTATTTTGTTTTGTTTATTTATAATCATATATCCTGTACTGTAATTGTCAAAAAAATAATAATAAACCAATCTCTAGATTTTGACGATTTACAGGTTTCAGATCTTTCCCACCTCGAAAATCGCATTTTTGGTGTTTATGTCTGATTGCTTGTCTGTGAAAGTGATAGCTCAAAGACACTTAGAGTTAGATTGATGAAATTCGGCATGTGGTGTTTACATCAAATTGGTAGAGTTTTTACAAATTTCCTACGAAATCCATTTAGAGGAAGTCTGTATATCCGATTGTTCCTGAATATGACTTAACACGATAAGTCACAGTTTTAGTTTAATTCACCAACTTAGGAACCAAATACATAACCAAAAAATTGTTAAGAATCTGAAATGTTGTCTCCCAGCCTAGTTAGTTCGATCGTAAGACAGACAATTTTAAGGAAGCTCTGGTGAAAGCCGATCAGATGCCAGAACCCCTTCCACCCATAATTGACGAAACATTAGTCGACCATTTCATGTATTGTCCACGAATTCGGTGACTGGCGGCAAAATGGAAGATTCTAGAATATCCAGGAATCTTGGCGATAGGACCAATATAATGCGAATTATGTCGGTCGTTCGAGAGCTTTTTGTGCCCTACTTCGGAAACAGCAAAAAGGCGTCATTTCAAGCTGAAGTCTTGTAGTTATTCAACAACGAGTTGGATCAGTCCATCAAAATGTAAGCGTTCAGTGGAGTTCCAGCGATTAGCGAATTGAGGAGTGAGCCATGCGCCGAGTCTTGTAGTCAAATATTGAAACAGCCTCGAGTCGTGTGCTGAGTAGCCAGTCGTATAGTAGTGATTCGGTAGTTGGCTGCAGCTAAAGCAAGGAGACAGTGGTGAACAGCAGGCGCTTGCAGACACCATCCTGAATAATTGAAGGAAGTCTTTCTTCTTCTGGGTTTTGTCTGGACATCTTGTGTACTGCTGTAATTGTTTACTACCAATTTACTACTAGTGTACGCCTGTTTATGGCAAGTACTGTTTCACCTCGGCTGTGTTTTGTTGTATGTGCATTCGTGTTTTCGTGTTAATAAACATCTTTTTTTGTTATTGGGGCCTATTGTCTGCATCACCATATACCACTACGCAGAAACCTTCGATTGTGATGGCGTTTTACAGACTTCGTGGAAAATTTTCCTTGACAATTTGGAGAGTATTTTCTGTAACGAAGTGCAATGATTTAAACATATGAAATTTAGTATGTAATTTTGTGACTAAATTTGTAGTTCTGTGACAATGTTTGTTTTCATTTGGGTGGAAACAGCGTGTGCAGATCACCGGTTTTCAGGTACTTATTTCTAAAAGTTTGTGATCAATGGATAAAGCGATCGGCAAGGAGCACAAATAGATTAAGTAAAAAAGCTAGATTCAAGATAAAGATCAATATCTAGTAATTATTGTTTACTAATGGTGTACAAGGAATTTGCTGTCTTACCCAAAGTCCACAATATTAGGCGGGGAAAGAGGAATACCATCTTTATTAAAAAAGATAACAGAAAGTTTTGAAAAGACTACTACCGCTGGTTTCATTATGCATTTCACATGATGCAATTAACAAAATGCAATCTTCCTCTAAATATTATCTTGCTAAAATGCCCTGCAATTATTCAGAGAGCAGCAAGAATAGTGTTGATGAAGCATACATCGTGAGAGTATAATTTTTTTGAATAATGCATTTAAGAATATAATTAGAGAATACATTTTCCTCAATCATACCATACGCCTGTTGCCTGTATGAGTGTGAACACGAGAATTTGAAAACATAATGGGATATGTAGTCGGATTGGATCATTTAATTTTATTACCAGAATCCTAGACCTGAGGCTGAGTTTGGATAAAATATTTCAATTTGTTGAATATATCTCAATTTGCCCATTTGTTGGTATGTAAATACGATAACTCACGAACAAAGCTTGATAAATGCATTTTGGTATTATATTTTTACACCATAATTGCGTTTCTACATCACATTTTGCACCGCATTCATCGAGTGGTAAACTATCTATTTTTATTTGTCTTTCTGTACTTATATGAATATGAAGAGCCAGAAATGAAATCAACGAAATAAATGAAATTCTGAAAGTAGGCTTTAAATAATTGTAGACATGTTTTTCGAATTTCGGACCAAATAAAAAAATATATCATTAATTTGAATACAACAATAATTGCCACAAAATGAAATTATTCTTTTAACCCTTTCTAGGGCCGTACGGAGTATGCTTCCCACCAAATTTATCAATCTTTATATGAATTTATGTAGGTTAGCATAAGTTCTGACTCATTTTTTTAGAAAGACAGAAACTTAGATGCTTTAGTTCTTTATCTTACACAAAATGATGTGTCTTGATTTGTTACTTAAATATTAATTAAGCAAATTAATTAATGAATCAAATTAAATTTATGTAATAAGTTAAATGAATCCCTTTCCTTATTCTCATTTCAAGCCTAAAAATATTTTAATGTAATATGACTAGAAAAAAATGGCATTTAAAGGGTTAAATTAAATCAACTACTCATTTTTTAAAGTTGGAAATTTATTTTTATCATATAGAAAACCCATAATCGGTTCTAACATTCATCTTCTGAGGAATAATATAAAAAAGGTACATTTTGAAAGTAATGCATGAAAGTTGAGATTTTAGCCTTTCTCTACTATTAGTAAAAAATCGATTTAGAACAGCTTAAAATTTGAGTAAGGGCAGAGTAGTCCCTTAAATTCCTGTTCTAACTTTTACCCAAACGAAACCATATGAGAACAAAGATTCCGCCGTCATATTTCTCTTGAGAAGACAAAGAAAAACCTTTAGCGGTCGCTTTCTCAAAGTGGGAGATAACGCGCTCCCGATAAGAGTGAAAATAAATAAATGAGGTGATCCTTTTACTCGGTGGGGTTTTGTTAATGTCCCCCAGCGAAATGAATCAGTAAACAACGTAATGAAGAAGAAGAAGAAACCGATCTGGAAATTTCCCTTGGAAAGCATTAGCTCATGATTGCGCTCAGGAGAAGTAGGTAGAAACGCTTTCTTGCTTTTTTATGACACGTTAGAGAAAGGAAAAATCTGAAAGTAAGGGACTGGCTACTAAGAATGAAAAGATTCTTTTTGGAGTGTAGGTATTTTTTTTTGGAGGGGGGGGGGTTAAAAGAGGAAGCCATAGTGAATTTTGAATTTTTGCCTCAATTCTCATAAATGCTGACTCTTTCCTTAGCATTACTAAAATTACTTCAATAATTTGATTGACTGTCATCATGCTTACAGACCGTTTCTTTAACCCTCGGGGGACACCTCTAAATGAGGATGAGATGCTTCCGGCATGGTGGTTGGATCTCGCCACCCTGGAGGGTACACTAATAGGTGGGGGATCTGACTCCTCCCATTAATGACGGGACGTACTTCCTTCGGGGAGGGTTGTACCGTGGCCAGTGATGGCCCTTAGGACTCAACCACAGTTCCCGCCATTGTTGTTGTTGCGGCGGTCTGGTCATTCAGTTTTTATGGTTTAAATACGTGTGCCTTCGTGGTGGGTCGGAGAGTCAGATGGCTGACTTACAGACCGTTTCTAAAAATGTAATGCCTTTTTTTACAAATATTGATCAAATCTTTTGTTAATCGTGTTTTGCAGGCTCTATTTCAGATGAAAAATGGACAATCGTTTAATGAAATTTCAAACTACTTTTACGTGATTATGTTTATAATCTGGCATGCAATCTATGAATTGCCTGAAGATCTATACATAATTAAAAGGGGCTTAAACTTTAAATGCATAACGATGTATATCTGCATCGTATGTTTAAAACCTCGTATCTCTTTATGTAGCAAACCTTTGCATAGTTTTCTTTTAAATTTTAATTTTACCAAAAATAGTTTATCGTTTCCGAACGCAACTAACAGCTTTGAGAGTTTATTTCCCTATCTGTGACAATTTTCATTGTTGGCGCGCTATCTGAATGTGATTAGGGCCGCGGTGGCCTGGTGGTAAGGTCTCGGCTTCGGAACCGGTGGGTTTCAGGTTCGTGTCCCGATTCCACCGAAGAACCGTCGTGTAAGGGGGTCTGTTGTACGTTAAATTCGTCATGACCAAACGTCCTCCCGTGGTGTGGAGAGGGGGGATGCCAGTTCAGGTGTCGTCCTCGTCATCTGACCGAGGTTCGAAATTGCGAGGTCCGTCCCAAAATAGCCCTAGTCCTGCTTTAAACCGGATGTTAATAAAACTAAAAATAAAATCTGAGTGTAATTTCATTTCGGCGGGTGGTACGAATTATGATTGTTTATATAAAAACAAACAGGAAAAATTATTTTCGGATAGAAACAAAGTTAAGAGTGACGAATAATATTTATATTTTTGCACATATTGATAAATTTATGCAACAGAATTGTAGCCTTTTTTTCTGATGCAAAAATACATCAATATGCAAAATCGGCTCTAAATAAGTTCACTAAACCTACAGGGTCATTTCATTCTTTTCCGCCTATGAATGTAGAAAAAGACGGCGTTGATCACACTGTTCAGAGTGAGGTGAAAAATTCCATTATGTAACGGAATGTTATTTTTCAACGCAGTAGTCATGTAGCAAATGCAATGTTCCTTTATATTTAAATGCTAAAAATAGTTGTTTCATGAATTTACATGTTTTTTAATATAATGAGAGGTACTACTTATTTTGAAATATTATATTATTGTACGCAATAGATTTGCAGAACTCAAGAAGTGTTTGTTTAGCAGAATGTTTTCTAATTAAAAAATGGATATTGCTTAAAAATGCATGTATTCTTATGTGAGCTTTCTTTGCATTTTCCCATTTCCTGTTTGATTTCAGAATTATTTATTAAAAATAAAAACTCATGCATTTAAGGGTTAAAATACTCTGCAAGGTTGATTGTTGGATTCAGAGTGCTCTATATGGTAAGTAATTAATTTTAGGGTAGTAAGCTTTCTTATTGAAATTTTTTTTTCAAATTATTCCTTTGATTTTGATTAAAAATAAATAAAATTTTAACCTTTCTTCTCAGTAATTTTGGAGCATTTTTATGAACAGGAAAACCATTTTTACACCACTTTAAAATTCCCAAAATTAATTTTTCAGTGGTATCAATTTTATTTTCAACAATTTTTCTTTAAATTTAATAAGTTCTTCAAATAAGTTTGAATACAATTTATTGCAATTAATTATTGTCATAAGTGTATTTATATTAATGTAAATTAAGACGATCATAAGGCATCCGTCTAAGAAATTAAAAAAAAAAAATCGCATATAAAAGTCTCTTAAGGTTTTAAATATTTGAAATAGCTTTAAAATGACACAATTAGAAGAAAAATTAAATATATAGTAAAATAAATTTCTGGAAAAAGCTTTTCTCAGTTAATGAGTAATTAATTTTAATCAATGAATAATTAACATTTTTAGAAAATTTCAACAAAAATCATTAAAGACTTTTTAACAACAACAACAACAAAAAACCAGTATAAATAAGAGATGATAAAATTTTGATTTTTATTTACAATATATATTTCTCAAAATATTAAGAATATGAATGACTTCAAAATAAATATTATTTTAATAGTTTAATATAATATGAATATGTAAAGTTAAGTTACTGATTTTTTTGTCAAAATTTCTCTATGTTTTGAGTTAAAATCCAATGTAAAACAAAGCGAAATGAGGCTAACTTATAATCTACAATCTATTAAATCCTCTTTGTTTTTTAAACTCCAAACTTCATTAAATTGTTTGTGAGATATCACGTCCTACTTGAATAAATTATAATGAAATATTTATTCTTCAAATAATGATCTTAGAAATTTATTAGCACATTAGTTAGTCTAAATAAAAACAGATGCTGCCTGTGATATATTTTTTAACAGAATTGCCTGAAAGGAGCAAATTGTGACTGGGGTTCGTTTAACAGAATTGCCTGAAAGGAGCAAATTGTGACTGGGTTCGTTCAACAGAATTGCCTGAAAGGAGCAAATTGTGACTGGGTTCGTTCAACAGAATTGCCTGAAAGGAGCAAATTGTGACTGGGTTCGTTTAACAGAATTGTCTGAAAGGAGCAAACTGTGACTGGGTTGGTTTAACAGAATTGCCTGAAAGGAAGAAATTGTAACTGGGTTCGTTTAACAGAATTGCCTGAAAGAAGCAAATTGTGACTGGGTTCACAAGGAGTTAATATAAACATTTCAGGAATTATTTTTAGAGAATGTTGCGGTAAAAATAAAATAAATCATTCGTTTCTGGTTTAAAATATAACTATTTTTGGTTTCACCTTTATCTGTAATGTGTTATTGGAACTAGTGTATCCATAGTCACATCTTATATAGATTAAAAATTAGCAGGAGTGATCTTACCAAAACTTTCTCCCTTTATTCTAATAAAATTGTTATACAAAAAACGCTTTGCATGGCAATATTTACGAAAAAATAAATTTTGGCGTACATTTAGAAATTTTAAATTTTGGCGTACATTTAGAAATTTTATTGAATCTATTGCATCATGCTTGGCGCATTATTTGGCGATTAATCCATGGCATGCGCTGATAGAATCCAAAAATCGATTTTCTGCTTTAGACAGGTTTTTCTCATTCATTAAGACAATAATTTGGCACAAAACGTCACTTGTAATCATAAAATCCAATACCGAATTTGATATATTTAAGACATTGCTTTTTTGAATTATCGCGTTTACTTATTTCTGGAAGAACAGACCGACAGACAGTCCATCCTTAGTTAGAGTTGCCTCAAATTTTGATAGGTGCCTATAATATAGATACTAAAAAAGTGTACCAAATTTATTATATCTAGCTCCATTCGTTTTGTAATTATGATGTTTACTGATATTCGAACAGCCGGACAGATGGACTTCCTTTGAAAGGATTCGGCTTAAAATTTAATTGAAATTTGGCATAAAGATATACATCAAATTTTATCTATCTAGCTCAAAATATTTTTGAATTATCTTTGTCACAGATAGACGGATGTTTTCCGAAAGTCTGTTTTTCGAACTAAACTGTGGAGATTCGTCAAAATCTCCAGTTCGAATTTTTTGACGATTACTAAACTTTCTCTATACTATGTATAAGAAAAAGTAATAAAGAGTGTTTTCGAAAATTGGATCTTTATTTTTGGATCATAAATTAAAATTCGAATTTTTCTGGAAAACGAATTTTTACAATTTAATTGGATATCTGAAATATATTTATTGTTTATACGAAAACATCGTGCTATTTAAAAGCGAGTATCCCCCCCCCCCACCTCCCCAAAGACAAAATGGAATAATGCTTTCCTGTGTGGCATTTCTGTCCTACCTATTTTTACTTTCTCTTTTAAAAAGTTGTAACGTTTCAGTCCTTCTCAACACATTCAGTCAACACATTTTTTTTACATCATGTCTGTCTGCCCGTGAACAAGATAATTCGAAAACACTTTGAGGGGTTAAAATTTGGTATTGGTTATTTAGACCAAAATTGTAAATTTCCATTTAATTTTCAATGAAATCCATTTATAGGAAGTATATCTATAGCCACAAAACTCAAGGGGTTATGTAGATAAAATTTTATTCATAGATTTAGCAGCTAAAATATAGATGTATATCAAATCTTGAGCCAAATCTAACAAAAGATGACCATTTTTCTACTCTAATTCTCTTCTTTCATTCAGTCTCTACTTTCAGATGCAGGTAAATATTGAAAAAATTGTAATAATAAACGAAATGGCTTAAATTAATAAAATCCAATATTCTATCTTGCATCTACAACTGTAGTTTTGTGTCAAATTTTTGGCGTCAATCGGTATGCAAAAAAGCTTTCAAAATACATATTCTCCTGATAGATTCAATAAAAATACTAGATTCACGCCAAATATCTATATTTCATAAGCATCTTCCATCAGTGCAATGTAAAATGATAATTTTCTAATTTTACCTAATCTTACCTAATTTTTGGTGAGAAGAGGGATAAAAAAATTATTGGAGAGTTTGTGAAAAATTTCTGGGAGATCACTTCCGTTGGTTTTGCAAATTGATTGCAAAACAACCCTCTCCAAATTCAATCCACTAAGAGATATCTCATGAAATATTTTGTTGGTGGCAGTTAATTTTTTCGTAAAAGCAATTTATCTCTTTTTTAATTTTTATAAGGGCTGATTAAGAGAGCAAAGAGTTTCTTAAATCAACTTCAATAATCAATTAAATTAACATGCTACTGTTCATTCTCAGATTTGATAATCCTCTGCGGTTTATTTCGTCAAAGAAAGGGTTTCGTTAGACGAAAGGAGGAGATTTTTACATTTAGCTCTAGAATGAACTAAGATTATAGTACAGTTATAGAGTGAATTGACAACAAGGCGGTTTACCAACCACGCATTTTTCTGCGTATCACCCCTGAGCGAAGTACAATCACTGAAAGGATTGTTTTAGACAAAAAGTATTAGCGTTTGTTTCTTTATTAATGTAGTCTTTTTTTTCACTTACATTTCCGAAAGAATGCAGTAAGCAAATATTTATATATTAGCAGTACCCGCACAACGTTGTCCGTGGCATAATATCCAAGAGGAAACATTAGCTTTAAACTTAAGTCTATATTCCACCAGATACGACATGAGCTTGTCACGCAACATCAAACAAACATAAAAATATATTTAGAAATCATCAAAAATAACTACAAAACAATTTTTAATAGCACACATTCAGAAATATTCAGACTGTTAAAAAGGTAAAAATATGATATGTTCATAGACAAAACAATTCACTAAAAATATACAATAGAAAAGCTGTTTTAAAATTTTAAAAAAATACAAATAAGTCATTGTTATGATTTCAATATACTAAAACTTTCCCTAATAAATGCAATACAAAATGTTACAAATATCTCTAATATCAGTTAATTTTTTGAGATATATTGAGTTTTGAATAGCTGTTTAAAATCAGACGTAAGCAAAGAAATGTATCGCATATGCATACCACAGCACTTGCTATTTGCGCATGCGCAGTTTGAGGTTCTCGCACATGCGCGGATAAGTGCAAAGCAGAGATACTGCTGTTTTAAGAATGAGCGAATCGTAGTAGGAAAATAATTAAAATCGCAATCATAAACCTTTTTTTTATTTTGATACGATTTCAATAGACTAAAACCTTTTCCAGTGAATGCCCTGCAAAATGGTAAAAACATCTCCAATATCGGTTACGCATTTCTCGAGTATTTCTCTTTTAAACATACAGACGCTTTCGGGAGACTTCATTTTCTACTATGTATAGATTTCGTGATCCTTAACAAAAGAGACGTTTCCATTCCTATTAAACTGTTTAGTATTCAAAAGAGCCGCCAGCATAGGGTTATGAGTAGAGATGCATAATCCACGATTTTTTGAATAACAAATAATATTGCTATTGTTATTTTTAAATATGCGTTCCAAATATCTCTTATTTCAATCATATTATTAATTAAAAATTATTACTTAATATTAAATATAAAATTTATTAATTGTAATTAATACTTAATTTACTAATTTAATTAACGCGTGAATGAATTAATTTATCTGTTTCAGCTTACTTCTTAAATTTTATTTTTTTTCTCAAAACTATTTATTTCATTTATTTATTAGACTCAACCATTTTCTGGAACAGATGAGTTAAAAATATATGTCATTTCTTTAAAATGTTTACTTTAGTCCTATATTCTACCAATAGATAGCGCCAGCAGTAAACAGAGTACATGTAATCAAAGTCAATCATGTCACGAGCAATAAAAAATGATCTGTATGGAATAGTGCATCATCAAATACGAATATCGGTCACTCCCGTAAAGTGGAGCGGTGACTTCGCACTTTCCGGTGAAATCACCGCTGCGATAAATTTCAGTGATATGCAATTTAATGATACGATACGATAATTCCAATAACCGGTCCGTTCACTTTTCTATCCAATCACAGATTTCTTTCGAGAGCTTCCATTGGACAGATCGTATCGTCACCGCTCCGGCAAATTTCAGTGATATCGTATCGATTGTTAGTTTCTATCGTGATCCAAAACTTGTAATCGAAATATCATCAGTAAGATCGTATGAAGGATTTGAATCACACCCCTCTTTGAAAAGTATTGATCACTTGTATTTGTGACTTTTTGATATTGGTTACGTAATAACCGCTATGAAAATATTCGTCATGCCTAGTTATGAGACGGTTTTCTATGAGACCTCTGTTTGACATGTTTAGAAATTAAAGTGGATACAACACTTTGTTTTATTGTCGGACCTAATGTTACTTCGCTAGAACAAAACACTCCAGTGCAATATTTCACTTAAAAGAAAAAGGAAAACCTTCAGCGGTCGCTTTCTTAAAGTGGTAAATAACGCGCTCCCGATAAGAGTTGAAATAAATAAATGAATAGATTCTTTCACTCAGTGGGATTTTCTTAATGCCCCCCAGCGAAATGTATCGGTAAAAACAGCGTAATGGTGAAGGAGCGAACTGAAAGTGTCCCTTGGAAGGTATTAGCTCTCGACTGCGCGTGGAAAAAGTTAGCTGAAATGTTTCTTCACTTTCTTTTTATCACACGTTTGAGAAAAGAAACCCAAAAGGTAAGGAGAAGTGAAAAAAACATCTTGTGTTTTGGATTTTAAGAAGGAAAATCAATACGGATTTTGAATTTTTGACTCGTTATAATACATGATTAATCTGTGCAGAAACAATATCCGAGATAAGGCAACATTCTGGACCAAAATTAGAAATAAATAATAAGTTAACAGACAAAGAATCAAAAAGAAAGATTAAAGGAATCCGGCCCGAAGACTTTCTCAAGGGTCACTCTCAGGCAAGGATTCAAACCAGGGATTTTTTCTGTGAGGGGTCTGACTTTCGTCCAACAAACTGACCCCTCGTGACCCGAAAATCCCAGAAAATTGTAATCCCTATTTTCACTATTATTTCCTAAAATTGTAATCCCTATTTTCATGTATTTTGTGGTTTGATTTGCTGTGGTCTTATTTGGATTGTTTTTTTGCTAGTGTTTTTACTTGTTTTAATCTTGTGATACTAATTTATCTCCAAAACCTCAATTTTCTCTGATTTTCGGGTCACGAGGGGTCAGTTTGTTGGACGAAAGTCAGACCCCTCACAGAAAAATCCCTGGTTTGAATCCTTGCCTGAGGGTGACCCTTGAGAAAGTCTTCGGGCCGGATTCCTTTAATCTTTCTTTTTGATTCTTTGGCTGTTAACTTATTATTTATTTCTAATTTTGGTTAAGTTCATTTGTGTTTTAGTTGTCGCAGCATTAGCGCTCTCTAAATACAATGTATATTTTATATTTTATTATATAGATTCAGAAAATTTATATAGGTGTTTTTGCACATTGTTTATTTATGGATTGATAGTTTCTTGCAACATTCTAGAGAGATTTTTAAAAATCTTGGGTTTTTCTTCTTTTATTATAATATTTACTAAAATTTCCATTCTAATAATTTAAAATTCTGACCACAGTATTCAATAAAATTTGTGAATCAAATCTTGCAGATTTAAATTCAGAGAAAAAAGGGAATAATATCCTATTAAACTTTAAATCAATTGTAGGAGCCGAGGTGGCTTAATGGTGATGTATCGGCTTCAGAACTAGAAGAGTTTTCGGCTCGATACCCGATTCCACCGAAGAATAATGTAAGCGGAGACGAATTTGGCATAAATAGACAGACGGAAATTTTCCAAAAATGTGTTTTTTGAATTCAGGAAGGTCTAAAACGTTTCGATTTGTCAAAATCTTGAGCGTGAATTGTTTGACGATTACTATACTTTCTCTAGACTGCGTATACGAGAAGCTAAACAGAAGTAAAATAGCTACGTCAGAAACAAAGCATGATGATGTCACACAAATAAAATAGCCCAATTTTTATTCTAAAAAAGACAATCTTGAAATATAAATATTAATTGATAAATATTAGAAATACGAGTGAAATATGAGTTTTACAACACATTTTATAATATATTATCAAAATTTGATTTTTTTTGTCTCATGGAAATATTGATTGTGTGGATTTTAAAGTGAAAGAGCGTATAAGCAGTATATAACTGAATACTTCATAAATCACTCCTCCTACTCTTAAATAATATGTTACGAACCTAAATATAAAACTTTTGTGCAACTTATTAACAGCAGACGAGATGTGAACGAATGCGACACATGCAATAAATGGTATAGGGGAAAATTTAATAAAATACCAGGAATTTTGTTGAGATATTTTTGAAAAATGATGAATTTAAATTCCATTGATGACGAAATTTCCTCTTACTGGAAAAGTATACGTTTATTATAAGATAACAATGTTTAAAAGAAAAGAAAATTTTTAGTATGTTTTATGAATTAATTTCTATCGAATTTGACCAACACCGGTTTAAATCTAAAATTCTTCTACAGATATTTTTTACGTAGAACATCATCGGGTTGTTATTTCTAAATCTTCAGAATATATAATCTATTTTCTAAAAATTCTCTATGTTAGCACAAAATAATCTCCATAATTTATTCTATAAAATACGAATTTGAAAAGCATTAACTCAAACTTGATTTTATTTAAAATATATCTTATAGTTTCAAAACTATAATTCTTTCCTAATTTAGACTGATTAAATTAATTTCAGTTGAATTCTTCGTTATCCGAACTGGAAGATGAAATGAAAATAGTTCACAATTCCAACAAGGCAAAATTATGTGCACTGCTTAAACTTTTTCTTGTTTTCTCAATTGCTTCTCTGCTGCCATATATGCATCCTAAATTTACATATTTACAAAATCAGCTCCAAAGCACAGACTTAAGCTGCTTTTAAATGATCCCGATCAATATATGATGAAATCAGTTGTGGATCATAAATAGAATTATCTTCAATAAATATTTTCAAATTATTCGAAAATTCACGTTCTTTTTGCATGTAGAATCAAACGATACTGATGATAAGACACATTAAAAAAGTTTTAGTTTTGAGACATTCACCTCATCAAAACATGACATAATTGTAGTAAATTTAAAAATAAATGATTCGTCATTTATTGTTGAAAGAACCAAACGATTTGTTTATAAGCCTCATTAAAAAGTTTTTATTTTGGGACATTCATCTCATCGAAACATGACATAATTGTAGTAAATTTTTAAATAATGGATTCGTCATTTATTTCTGAAAGGACCAAACGATTTTGTTAATAAGCCTCATTAAAAAGTTTTAATTTTGGGACATTCACCTCATCAAAACATGACATAAATGTAGTAAATTTAAAAATAATGGATTCGTCATTTTTTATTGCTGAAAGAACCAAACGATTTTGTTTATAAGCCCCATTAAAAAGTTTTAATTTTGAGACATTCACCTCATCAAAAATGACATAATTGTAGTAAATTTAAAAATAATGGATTCGCCATTTATTGCTGAAAGAACCAAATGATTAAGATTATAAGCCTCATTAAAAAGTTTTAATTTTGAGAAATTCACCTCATCAAAAAATGACATAATTGTAGTAAATTTAAAAATAATGAATTTGTTATTTATTGCTGAAAAAACCAAACGATTTTGTTTATAAGCCTCATCTAAAAGTTTCAATTTTGAGACATTTACCTCATCAAAAAATTGTAGAAAATTTTAAAATAAATGATTAGCTATTTATTGCTCAAAGTTAGGATGTTATAATCAAACAAATGCCAAATATTGCCAAAACCATGATGCTATAATCTCATGATAAAATGCGAATATTCTATCGATATACTTGTGATATTTGCCATCGCTCCCTAAAAATGTTTTTTTACCTTCATATTAATTTCAAAATATCTTTCACTTTATCGGATTTTTTTTGCACTAAAAAAATATTCGATCGAAAAGAAAAAAGTCGTCTGTAAACTTGGTATCGGAATTTGTGATTGTCGCAAAGATGATCGCACTTTAACTCCTGCAGCGATAAAAATACACTCGCCAAAGAAAAAGCAAAAAAAGGTTGTCAAGGAATGGATATCTCCAACCTTGGCGCTGTTAAGTCGTTTTATGGAGAGCATTAGGAGTGATTACTTTTTCATTGGAGCGCGAAAAGTACGGGATGTTAAAAAGTTTTCTTGGAGATGGGGATCAACCGAAGTTCCGACAGAAATCTTTAGAGTACATAATACACGAAGGAGGGAAGAAAATCTCATAACTCTGCTTTAGAAAAATCCCTCAGGTGGGATTATGAACATAATTGATTGGTCGAAGGCTTGTTTGAGGGATTAAAATAGGGAAGATAGGCAATCGATTTTCTGAAATGGGGTGAAGTTTTTGTAATAATATTATCCTTTGAGAGGAAATTTAATACCTAAATCTCGTAAAGGATGCTTTGAAATCCAATAACTGATACATGTAATCCCACAAGCTGAAGAATACAGTGAGAGTCAAAAGAAAGTAAACACCTATGATTGATATAGAATACATTTTATTTGAAATATATTATTGTAAAATAAAGTAGATATATAAAATTATTAACTTATTCATGTAGGATGCAGCAACTTGAAAATTTTTAATTAAGTCAAAATACAAAATGAAATAATTCAACTGAAACAGAAAAGCATCATATTTTATGCGTCAAAAAAAGTAAACAGGGAACACTAATACTGACAAAAGCATTGAAAACTGCAATATTAAAGTTTAGTCTGCTGACATTTAGATTTTATCGATGTCTTTAATTGTCTAGGCATAGTTGTAACCAGTATTTTTGTTAGTTCATGAGGGATTTTTGCCATTCTTCTATGGCACTTTGCTTCAGCTCTTCCTTATTAGGTTCTTTGGCGTACATTTTTCTCAAGATATGCACAAAATTTTTCATTTGGGTTTAGGTCTAGAGACAGGTGACTGTGAAGGATGGTCCAAAGTCTTTACAACACGATGGAGTAATTATTCCTTCACAATCTTTGATGTGTGTTTGAACTCGTTATCACGTTGGTAGATCCAGCTTTCTGACAATCCTAAACCCGCAACACTAGGGGCAACATTATCTTTGAAAAAATTTAGATAGACCATTTTGTTTATTGCAGATTCGACAAATACTACTTGGTTGACTTAAATTTGAGATGATAGATATGAGTTTTTGTTAAAAAAATTATCCGATTCCAAAATAATAACGTCTTTATGAACATTGACTTTTAAGGTTTTCTTTCTTTTAAGCCAAAATATAGAAAGAAAAAAAAAGTATTTATTATTGTTAAAACATTCGAGCTCGAGATTTCGATAAATCGCCAAACTTCTAAATTTTTCTAAATTAAAAAACGTTTTTTTTTGGGGGGGGTAGGGAAGAACAGAATGATTGCATGATTATTCAAAGGAGAAACACTTTCATAAAAGAAACTTATCTAACCGTAACACCAAAACTGCAGATTTCAGTCAAATTTTAAATGGAAAACTTTAAAGAGAAATCAGCATAGTCACATAAGAACACAATAAATGAACGATGATGAATAGAATATGATTTCTGATTTCCACCAACTCATAATTTTATTTCTAAAATTGCAGTTTTGCGTTAAATTTGGAACCAAATGTATGAAATAAAGGTGACTACCATTTGTCAATTCGTGAATTTGAACACCCTTGGCATTGGCGAACACTAGTTTCGAAATATTAACTTTTCTCTTGAATTCAGCACTGTTACTAAATCAATCGTGTCATCATTGGCGAGTTATTTGGCGATTAATCCCCGGCATGCCGTTAATTGTATCCGGAAAGCGAATTTGTGTTTTAGACACGTTTTTCCCAACCGACTGAAACACAAATTCGACACAAAACTGCACTTGTAGTCAAGAAATCCATTACCAAATTTGATATATTTAAGTCATTGCGTTTTTGAATTTTTGAGTTTACATGGTTTTTGAAAGTACAGACCGACAGACAGTCAATGATTAGCTGGACTTAGCTCTAAGATTGACATGTGTCTGCTCTATATATGTTACATCTATCTCTCTATATATGTTATATCTATTTAACTTTCTTCATTTTGTATTTATTGTGTTAAATTATATTCAAATAACTGGATAAACGGACTTCCTCCGTGCAGATCTTATTTTAATAGAAATTTTCAAATATGGAGTACCAGAATTCAATCGTCTAGCTCAAAACGGTTTTGAATTATCTTCGTCACAGATAGACGGACATGTTCTAAAAAATTGTTTCTTGAACTCAAGGATGTCTAAAACGTGGAGATTCGTAAAAATTTCGCTTTCGATTTTTTTAGGAATACTATACTTTCTTTATCCTACATATATGAGAAAGTTAAGAAGTTAGTGTAAACATTACTTACTGAATATCATTACTTCATGCATTTGGCTCAAAGTATATGTAAATGGTATTAAAAGACTGAAAAAATAATGTTAAAAATGTGTTTTTTTTTTGGATTTAAGAAGAACTGAAACATAAAAATTCGTCAAAATCTTGAATTCGAATTTTTTCACGATTACATTGCTTCCTCTTCGTATATTTCACGCACGAGTATTTAAAAGAAGGTAAGCTTATAAAACAATTAAAAGATGATCAACATAACCAGTATGTCATACTCGCATAATAGACCATACACTTTATAGGGTCACAGGACTCTTAACAATTACTCATGGAAGCAAAGAATTATCCTTTTTCCAACCCATCTAATTTACAAAGGAAACAATTGCGTAATCTGAAAATTTAACCTCAGAATATTCATATACAATTACGTTATTTCTCATGTTTTCATATAATTTTAGTAAAAAATATGTTAAAAGTTATAAAGAAATGTAAATTTGATATTTTTTTTTTCAAAATCCAAAAAATCAGTATTTTACTGCGCGCTGGATTATGAATCTAAAAATTGGTCAAAATTTAAAAATTAATATTAACTTGCAGAAAAATATCCAGTTTTGAAGATATGCATACTTTTTATAAAACTTTTTGAAAAAAAAAATATTTTTAAAATACACTTATTTAAAAAAAAGTGACATTTTAAGATAAAATCCAATTTAAATTCATGTAAAACTTTTTCTCTCAATAATTTGTCTAAAAATTAAGGTATAAATCATAGAAGAACTTATATTATGCGCATGAAATGTCAGATTAATCGGAAAATTAGTTTTTGTGACATCCTGGGCGCAAGCTTCAGTTTTTGTGTTGTGAAAAATGACTTTAAAGTAAAAAAAAAAAAAAAAAAAAAAAAAAATATTAAAAAAGGAATTTCAATAAAGTAATGGAAATTAATCCCCCCTCCCTCCCCAGAAGCATAGGCTCTGCTTTTTGTTAGCTTAAAACTCTTCCTTTTCTTTTGAAATTTTAATTTTTTTTGTTCCTATGTGAATCAAAAAATGCTGCAGTTATGCATCTTTTGACATTCTGATAGAGGTAGTTTCTGTTTACATTTAAGAGATGTTATAGTTTGTTTCCCTTGATAACTCGGAAATTTTGATAGTATCTTTCAAATTTTAGCACAGAAATGTGCAGAAAAGACGGGATCCCAACACATATATTTTTTTCAAAAGATCAGAATATTTAAAGTTTAACAGTCCAGAGACCCCTTAATGACATGTAATTGATAAATGTATCGGTGACTCATCAACGCATTATTCGTAAGAAAAAAATTACCATGCACTGAACAAAAGACATGAGAAACTGGCAGGTAAATCGTTCGAATGAAAAGAAAATTAACTACCTCTGAATGAACGAAACCCCTAAAAGATTGCCATTTACGCAATCGTTTTCATAATGCACTCAAAAACTCATTAAAAGGCTTTAAACTCGCCAAGATGCGGTGGAATTAATTTCCTGGTAACCAAAAGAAAGGCTGATAAAGCGGAAAAATTCCCCCCTTTTGTTTTAATTGATGCTCCCCTGGCGCTGCTCTTTAGGGAGGATTAATGCATTTTTAAGCTTTATCGTAGGGGAGGTAACTGGTTATCTTGTGTTTAAATTGCAGCACGAAAAAGGCTATTAATTTAATGGGTTTTCTCTTAATTTGTTTTTGGGGTGTAATCGAAATGACAAGAATGTCACGTGATAAACTTGACGAGAAGTTTTGATGCCTTCGGAAACAATCAACTTTTTGAATTAAAAAAAAATTCTTTAGAATCAGAAAAGAATTATTTCCAAAAATAAAAATGATTTGTTGAATATAACGATCGGTGAATTTACCTTTATATTCCGTACTAATTTAATTTTGCGTTATCACCATTTTTGTTATTTTTATTAACTTTTATGCCAAGTAATCAAAGGAGAAAGTATTGCAATTATGAAAATTCGACTTTGAGATTTTGTGTGCCTATACGTTTTTAGAAAAAAGGGAATTTTTTCTGTCTGTAGTCTTCCAGTTTCTTTATACTGTAACATATTGAGATCATATTTTGAACTACTCAAATACGCACAGCTAATATCTAGAGTAAATGGTTTTATTCACAATATTTACATGAAATTTCTGTATAGTTACCAAAACAGATTCTTGATATTTAGATAATTATTTTAAAATGGCAACCCTCCGCACTGGAACAACAGCGAGTTTGGCGTATTCAATTCAAATAAAAGTCCGATACTGTGCAGGGAAGCCAGTACTGTCTCTCTGTCTTTCAATTCAAACTCCACTGCTGTCTCCAAGATGTTTCTACTTTATATTTCTGCAATACCCCAGATCCTTTAATAAAGGCATCTGAATCTCATCTTTTGCGACAAGAAATACACCTCCAAGGAAATAGATTACCTATCTCGGCCCACATGTCGGCGGTTCGCCACTTAACTGTTTTATTTTCTTTGCTATCTAATAAGGTGACACCTCCTATTTTGTGAATATTTTCTTATTTTGATTCAAATGGAAATCCATTGAATACTTGACTTATCCATGTATTCGAAGTAATTTTAATATTGAATTAGAATCTTTATGAATGGTTTATTTTTTTGCTTACAACTATCATAATTCGATAAATCGATGTATGTATGGGCAAAACAGTTAAGCGATGAATAATTTCGCCATAGATAGCTTGAACTCGAAATCCCTACAAAATGGACATGGGAAATTTGGAATACAAACTTTTCATTTACGCATCATTATATGAATAAATAGGATAAAATCTGAAGAATCCAGAAAATTGGAAAAATCGAGGATGAAATATTTGAAGCAGCTAGAAAAACGATCTGAGTTTTTTTTCTCACAATAGTTAAATATATTATTTTGAAATAAAGTTTAAAAGTATTTTTAAACACAAATAAAAAAAATAGGAAAAATTCTGTATAGCTATTAAATTGATTTAATTGAAAAACTAATCCTTGAGTTTTGAGATGACACAAAACGTATTTTTTGTGCTGTAATCGTTTAGATATTATTGGAAATAAACGCCAAAATCATTCAAAAATTTAAGTATTTAAATTTTAGAGTTCACATTAGCACCTTTCAAAGTATATATGTACCATGTTTTGTAGTTTCTAAGTCAAATGGTCAATATTGTAGACTTCATTTGTCTATAGTTTCTTGATCTTTAAATTTTTCTCTCAGTTACATAGCAGTAATAAAATGCGTACGCACTCATGTATGTACACACACATCTTTATTCTTAATTTGCTCTTACATTTACGTCCATAAAATTCAATACGTTATTGAATTCCAGGAATATCAAACTTTTTACATACAATTACTTTCGAGTATGGTCTGCAAATACATCATAATACTGTTACAAATCTGTAATTTTGCTACCCGGCACGACTCGTGTCATCGTAAGAAAAAGCGTTGTAAAATCTGTCCTGTGCGTGCTGAGCGGGTGCCGCGTCAATGACCTCTGAGCTTGGCGATCAATTGGCGAGTTTGGCGACTAAATGGATAATATCGGAAAGTTCGAGAACTTTTACGATCCATCCATTAACAACCGAGATACACCCAGGTACGCCCTGATTGGTCTGAAGATTCTAGTCCCGCCTCCCGGAACTATAAAAGACGGTCACTCTGAAACTGCGAAGAAGTCGTGTGTGAGAGAAGTCGGAGTCGCCGACAAGTAAAGAAACTGGAGGATTAGACAGCAAGCAAGCAAACTGCTGAACTATAGCAATTAAATGCGCTGAGTTATTATGATTGATCGACGGTATTTTGTTGTAGAAATTTTTTTGTAATAATACGCAAAACAACAATGAATTGTAAAACACTATTTATTACTTTTAACACGGCTCTTACAGAGCCACGTAACTAATAGTTTTTTGTAACCGACGTCTAACTATACAAATGTAGATACGCTTCCTTTTATCTTTGAGAATTTTAAGTAAGAAATATTCACTAATATAGTGGAATTTTAATCCGAATTTTTACTTAGCAAAAACATCTTATGCAGTAATACATTTAAATTATCATAAATGGATGCAGCGGATGAAAATTTTGAAGTTATTTTTCATACACAGCATGTCACAGCAATAAGTTTCTAAAAAGGGTAGATTATATCTAAACAATTCAGAACCGCATAGGAATACAGAGTCAGGAAGTACATCTGACTGCGGTAGATTTGGGCAGAAAACAAAAGAAAGAAAAGGACACCTCAGTAATGAATATATGGTTCATTATACAATGTAAATAGACAAAAGTAATGGGATTAACTACATGCATGTTAAAGGAAGTGTTCAAATTGTCATCTACGAACTCCAGCACAAGCTCCACATTTTCGGGACAAAAAAGCAGGGACATTCTTGAAAATTCCAGGTGTGTCTCGGTCTTACCCTTTGTTATTGCAATGTGCACAACTAGGTCGTCGGCGATGTATAGAGAGATGTTGGATATGACCACAAAAAACACAATCAAGGCAAGATAGTCCATAGATGATGACCTGTTAAATAATCACAGATGTAGGTGTCCAAAGAGTTTATGAATGGGAACATACAGCATCGGATACCGAATTAGTGCCTTGCAATTCTACAGCCATGTACACCATATATGCTAACTCAGCGTTAGTATATCAGCCATCTCATTACCACTGCTTCAATGTGAATCTAAGAGTTCTAATCTTCTAGAACATTCGGGTATAATACCATCTACTGTATCTTGCAAGCATTTCTAACCAAACATGCTATACGATTCTGAGTCGCCTAAGTGTAACCTTTTATAGAAGTTTGTGACTTTCGCGTTGGGATATCTTGTAAATAACTTTTGAAATTTTCTAATAAAATTTGTTTAGTGTGTGTTATTTATTTTGAATGACTTCTTTTTTTTCGAATATACTATGAATAATACAGGAAATAGTTTATTTTTTTCTTTTCCACCGACAAATATTTATTGAAATAAAATTAGTGAAAGAAACGTTATCTGATTTTGTATTGTATTTGTTAAAAATTCAAATCGCATATTTTCAGGAAGACTTCATTCATTAATTTATTTATTTAATTTAACATTTGACAATTTATTATTTAGAGGGAGAAATTCTTCACTGAATAGAATTACCTTTCTTTTGCTTGAAAGAAGTGTTAAAATATGGGTGATATTTATTTTCAACTGCCGATAAAAAAATATAAGAATACAGATTGTCTTATAGTTACCTTTATTATAGTTATATTATCTTACAGTTATCTATATTAACTAATGTATTATAATTACTTTTCGATGTAATCGATGTGATGATTCAGACATTTGACATTATCATTAAACCAGGTTTCCAATCGTCTCTTCTAAGAAAACTGCCGGTAACGACATGTTTAGATAAAATTCATTACATTAACGTCCCGTTTTAAAGCAACACTATAGCTATTTTGGGACGGACTTCGTTATTTTTAACCGAGGTCAGATGATGGGGACGACACTTAACCCGGCTCCCACCTCTTCACACCACACCACATCGTTGTTCCGGACGAATTTAACGTGCACCAGACACGCTTACACTACGGTTCTTTGGGTGGTAAAATCTCGAACCTGAAACCACTGGTTCCCAATTCGACCTTACCACCAGGCCACTGTGGCCCTCGCGGACGACGCCATGAGAGAGTCTTTAACGTTTTTTTGAAACTGAATGTTAACATGGAAGCTCTTTGAATTTTCTTTTAAGAGGAGAAATATGGAGTAGGAAATATCTAAGCATTCAACCTTCAAAGACTTCTTTATTCAAGTAAGCTGGTTCATTCCCTGAATTTCAGTATTCTACACTTCTTTCGAATTTTTGGGTTGCTGCGTCAAGTGAGTTTGACGACTTTGGTTTTGCTGCGGGTAGATGGCGCCACAACATATGTACGAAGGTTGAAGTTTCATCGTCCGAGGTCACCAATGTGGTGGATTGAATTGAGCGAGGATAGAACCTGGGACCTTGTGGTTCGCAGCCCAGTAACATGATCACGATACAAAAGCAATAGCTCGGGTAGCGTACCTGTTAACTGGCTTATAACCTTTCGCCACTATACAAAGATAATAATTCTAGAGTAATAAGGAGTTTCAAAGGAATTTTAAGGCACATCTCGCATTCTTGGTGGTAATTTTTATAAAAGAGAGGATCGGAAACTTAGTCCACCTCTATTACAAAAAAAAAAAAAAAAAAAAAAAAAAAAAACAGAATTTAATTTGAAAATAATCATATTCGTTCAGAATTTTTGGTAAAAAATTCATTTTTCTCTCCGCTCTTCCGTTTTGATGGTCCATCGCAACTTGAAGTAAATAACGTCCCACACATTGAAAGGATTTATTAAGTATTTTATTGTTACAGAAGTAAATTATAGTTCCTTAAACGTAAATACCGTGATCTGTCAAAACTATAGAGATGGAGTTATTAGACTATTTAGAGCAAAACTAGTCTTAATTCAATGAATGAGATTGAAAAGTCCCTGTCAGCGCGGAACATCCAATTCTTTTAAACGGTTTGTGCAGGAATATGTTCCTGGAGCATTTTAATGAAAAAGTTTGCTGTATTTTTTACTTTCTCGTATGCGTAGTATAGAGAAAATATAGTCATCGTCAAAAAATGCGAAGTAGAGACTTTGATGAATCTCCGCGTTTCAGACCTCTTTGAGTACAGTTTTGGAAAATATCACTGTCTGTGACAAAGATGACTCAAAAAAGCTTTGAGCGAGACGGATGAAATTTGGTATACGATCGTCATCCGAAATTTGCAGATTGTATCAAATTTTGAATAAAATCTGTTCAGGGAAAGTCCGTCTGTCCGTCTGTTCGAATATAAGTTGGCACGATAATCACAAAATGAAGAAACCGAGATAAATAAAATTCAGTATACAGATTTAATATCTATAGTTTAGAAACCTTTCAAATTTTGAGCGAAATCCTACAAAGGGTTGACTGTCTATCGGTCTGTTCTTTCTGAAGATTTTAAAAGCGATAAATAAAAAACACAATGTCTTAAATATATCCAATTCGATATGAGAATTTTTTACTACAATTGCAATTTTGCGTCAAAATTTTTGTTTCAAGAAAAAAAACGTGTCTAAATCATAAATTCAAATTTTGGAGACTTTTAAATTCATTCCTGGGTTTAATCGTCAAATAACTCGCCAATGATCATATGACAGACAAAGAAAAGTTGCTAAATTCATGCCAAGAGTTAATATTTCGTAACTATTTTCCCCCACTGTCAAATAAAGCGTTGTCTGGCATGACAAGTCTATTAGGGAGATGCGAGACAGTTTTGGGAAGACTAATCCCACTGGTTTTTAAATGTGAATGTAATATTATTAACTATGTAGAAAAAGCACCCCGAAAAAATTTTAGTTCCTCCTTTCATGTTTACTTATAATAAAGATGAATGTGAAGATATTTTAGAGGTGTATTTATTGACTGAAATAAAATAATATATAATTTTTTGCGTAATTTAAATTCTTTTGAAAGTAAAGCTACATTCTGAGTTCATGATGAAGTAAAGGAATTTTTATTGCATAATTATTTTGGGAAACTACATGAAATATAAAAAAAAAAAAATTCTGTAACAGACATTGTGACTTCCTTGTTGAAATATTTTCTTTTCTGTACTCATATTTTTTCAAAAAATATGTTTGGTTTCAGCAAAAAAAGTATTAATTGAAGATTAATCACTTCTGCTTTAAATTAAAGTTGTAATTGAAGATTAATCACTTCTGCTTTAAATTAAAGTTGTAATTGAAGATTAATCACTTCTGCTTTAAATTAAAGTTGAAATTTTACGACATCTGACAAAAAATTATATACAGTGAACACAATGCAGTAAGGCTAATTAGTATTACTAGAATCGGCGTCCTAGCGTAGGGATAGCGCGTCTTTCCCGTGATCTGGGCGTCCTGGGTTCGAGTCCCGGTTCGGGCATGGTTGTTCTTCGTCTGTTCTATCTGTGAGAATGTGCCCCCATGTAAAAAAAGGGATTGTGAAAGCGAATGTGATGCGTGAGTAGCTAAGGCGTACTCTTGGCCCTAGTTGGCGCTACTAAAAATAAGAGACGCTCCTTTGGCTTAAAATCGCTGACTTTGTCCGCGAGCTTGTCCATGGCAAGTGCCATTATAAACAACAACAGTAATACTAGTATTACTATCAAGTAATACTAACTAATATTACTATCAAGATTTGGACCTTAAAAATATGTGACTGAAGAAGGTAATAATTAATTGATTTATGAGCTTTTTCAGCAATTAGTAACACAAAACAATTAATTGAATCTTTTAGCGAGCTTTAAAACCACCGTAGCAACACTTTACCAAAGGTGGCTGGTTTTCTAATAATCTCTCCTCCTTCATGCATTCAGTTATGATCCTTAGACAAGGCTGTGAACATCACAATAGCTCAGATTTTTATTTTCGAATTCCCACACTGAAGAGTTGTGTTCTTCATGGCATAGTAAAGGAAACCCGTACTTCTGCATTAGTTGCTTACATTGGAGGACAATAGCTACGAAAGATAGATCTTTGGCAAGAGTTTTGCTTGCGGACTTTGATCCTTTCTTTTCGGCGATTAATCACTAACATGGAGTTACCACAAAGTAATTAAAAACAGAATATGTATTGTGGACCATTTTTACCGATCAATTGAAACAAAAATTTGATGCAGAAAACTACGATCCTTTTATGTCAAAGATCACATAACAGATTTCATTGATTTAAGTCATTCCAATTTCGAGTTATTGCATTTGCATTTATTTGAAACTGCAGATTGATAGAATGCCAATCTCTTAACGGATTTGATTCCAAATTTGATGCAATTCTCAAATTTAGATGCTAAATTTGTATAACAAATTTCATCTATCACTGCTTTAAGTTATGTGGTGTTAATTTGTATTTATTAACTTGGACAGCCGGGCAAACAGGCTTTTTCTGAATGGATATCGTTCAAAGTCTGATATAAATCTTATATACGAAAATTCCCACAATGCATTTTGAGTCATGATATTCACAATGAAACCTAATTAAAAAATATGTTTTTCAAACGGAGGGAAATTTAAACGAAGATATCTAAGAAAATTCGTAAAAAATTCGAATTTCGTAATGATTCAATGCTTTCTTTTTGTATATTACGTATAAGAGAATGTAAAAAAAGGAATCAGGAAAGAACATGGAATAGTTTCATGTCTGTAAACACTTTTAAAATATATTGTTAAATATCAAACAAAAATATTGTTATTATCGCCATATCAGATGATAGTTCGCCAAATGTGGCAATCGTTCTTCTATATATATTCTGTTTTTTGTTCTTTATTCTTTTTGTTCGTATCTCGTTTCATGGTTGGCGTTCTACGGTGAGCATTCTGTAATGAAGGAATTGTTAATTAAATATTGTTGACTAGAAATTAGTTTGATCATTCAGAAAACGAACCAGCACTCGTCGAAAGTTTATAAAAAAAGTGATGCATACAGTCCATTTAGTATTCTACATGTATCTTTAGTATAAAAATAATTAAAAATGATTGTTTTTATAAAATGTGTAAATTAAGTAATATCTTTTTATCGCTAATTAGTTTTTTTTTCTAAAAATCTGCAAAATAATGAGACATATTATAAGTTTAGAAATCTTTTAAATCCAAAAAAAATAAATTATTTCAAGTATTTTTTCAATTACATAACAATAAAAACACAAATGTAGTAAAAGGAATTAATTTTTGATTTCATCAAAGTGTTTGCTAACATATCACAAAAAAGACTATGAATTCATTTAATTTATAACTAGCTAGTAACATCTCATTACTGCAGCAGAAGAAATAATTTTCAAAACATCGTTTAGAATTTGAAATAGCTATCTAGTTTAATTAGGAATGATGGAAAGAATGATATTTATTTTCTTGTCGACAGTAAATACATTCATTGAAACTGAATGATATATAAAGGAGAAACTTAAGTAATATTTATTTTGCTTTTTGACTTTAGATATAATAATTGTATTATGTTTATAACCTTCACGCAAATGCAAGAAATAGGTTGGCAAAGTTTTATTGCAATCGGATGAATGTTACAGAAGCACATAAAATACGAACAAACAAAAATTCCTTTTTATATATTAGGTATAGTAATTATAATGTGGTGACGCTTTATAAGCCAGATAACAGGTACGAGTCATGAGAAATTTCTTTTGTCTTGTGGTCATGTTACTCGGCTACGAACCATAAGGTTGCGAGTTCGATCCTCGCTTATCGCCAATAGCAACATTGGTGACCCGGACGTGATGTACGCAAACCTTCATACAACTGTTGTGATGCCCTCTACCAGAAATAAATAAATAAAAAGCTGATAAATAATCAGCCAATAAATAAAAAAAAATGAAGCTGATAAATAATCAGCCAATAAAAAAAATGGATGAGGTGCAACAGCCAATATCACCACTAATAACAACAAAAACAGGACAAAATATCGTTCGTCTCACCTCCGACGCACTAGAGGGGGAGTAATGTGGTGACGCTTTATAAGCCAGATAACAGGTACGAGACATGAGAAATTTCTTTTGTCTTGTGGTCATGTTACTTGGCTACGAACTCAAAGGTTGCGAGTTCGATCCTCGCTTATCGCCAATAGCAACATTGGTGACCCGGACGTGATGTACGCAAACCTTCATACAACTGTTGTGATGCCCTCTACCAGAAATAAATAAATAAAAAGCTGATAAATAATCAGCCAATAAATAAAAAAAAATGAAGCTGATAAATAATCAGCCAATAAAAAAAATGGATGAGGTGCAACAGCCAATATCACCACTAATAACAACAAAAACAGGACAAAATATCGTTCGTCTCACCTCCGACGCACTAGAGGGGGAGTAATGTGGTGACGCTTTATAAGCCAGATAACAGGTACGAGATATGAGAAATTTCTTTTGTCTTGTGGTCATGTTACTCGGCTACGAACCATAAGGTTGCGAGTTCGATCCTCGCTTATCGCCAATAGCAACATTGGTGACCCGGACGTGATGTACGCAAACCTTCATACAACTGTTGTGATGCCCTCTACCAGAAATAAATAAATAAAAAGCTGATAAATAATCAGCCAATAAATAAAAAAAAAATGAAGCTGATAAATAATCAGCCAATAAAAAAAATGGATGAGGTGCAACAGCCAATATCACCACTAATAACAACAAAAACAGGACAAAATATCGTTCGTCTCACCTCCGACGCACTAGAGGGGGAGTAATGTGGTGACGCTTTATAAGCCAGATAACAGGTACGAGACATGAGAAATTTCTTTTGTCTTGTGGTCATGTTACTCGGCTACGAACCATAAGGTTGCGAGTTCGATCCTCGCTTATCGCCAATAGCAACAATACTATGCCTATAACGTTGCCCAAGTGCAAGCAATAAGTTGGCAAAATTTCATCGCAATCAGATAAACGATATGGCAGCGCATATAATACGAAACAAACAAACATCCATTTTTATATATTAGATATAATAATGAAACTATGCCTATAACCTACGCACAAGTGAAAGCAAAAAGTTGGCAAAGTTTTATCGCAATCGAACGAACAGTACAACAGCATATAAAATACGAACAAACAAATTAATTTTTATATATTAGATAAAGATAATAGGTGCATCGATTATATTAGGAAAAGAAGTTACTACAAATGAAGCATTTTAATCTATTAATTAGCGCCTCAGTAGCTTAAGAATATATTCATTGTATACCGGCTGTAAACCTATGTTTAAATTAATCACTCCAAGTTCTGGAACATGCTGTAGAGCCCACTACCATTCTAGCAACCAACTAGCCATTCCCTTTACCAAGTTCTGTATTAAGCCTTAAAACCCTTTGTAGGGCTCAAACGAGATTATTGCGTTTCATTGTAACCGTAATCGCATACCAGCAGGACTAACGGCAAAGACTCGAAGTTACTCTGTAACCGTATCCACAATCGCATTGTCGACTTCAATTCGGCAGGTAATTGTGGACTCTGGATCATTTGGACTCAAATATGAACAAGGCTGAGAGGCCCTAAAATTAGGTCCTAAAATCAGATTCTAAAGCAGAGAATTATTCAGAATTCTGAGTTGGTTTGATAGCAGATTAAAGCGAATTTAAAATGAATTTTGGAATAATTATAAGCTTTAATTTTTTTTTCTGTTCTGTGTGAGAAATAATTCAAATTCTTTTTATTATTTACAAATGTTAGGAGGGCAGTGTTAAAATGCATAGTAATAACATTGGATTTTCAGTTAGTTTAGAAAATTCATAGGAAATTTTAGTTGAAATTATTAATCTAAATCTCTAATTCTAAAAATCTTCATAAGTAATTGTTTGAAACTCTATCGTACAGAATTCATTCTTTTAGCCAATTTTTTTTTCAGAAGAAATTAAATTTATCTTTTCCTATTGTTATATTTGTAAATTATAAGTTTATCTTATAAACGAATCGCTTTAATAACAATAAATTTAATAATAATAAGAATAAGTTTATCTCTTAAACGAATAATTCTTGTATATAAATTTATTTCTTGGAAACGGATCAAATGATTTGGATCAAATTTTATATTTATATAAGGTTTGCTTTTTAAGTTTATCCGTATAGGTATCTTTGATGAAAAAACGGGACTTTACTTAAGTTGCCATTTTTTATAACTAAATATTGACATGGCTATATATGACCAGAATAATCGCGTTGTATTTGTAGTAGTTGTTAGGGCTTCGGACTCGCGTGCATTTTTCTCATGTTAGATCCCGTTTTTGCAATTCAATTAGATTCCATTTATAATTTTAAACGAGCCATAGGATAGGATTTGATTTTCGACTTTACAAAATAATAATAATAATAAATAAAAAAAAAATAAAGCCTACGACCGCAAATTTCAAGTTATCATGTGAGAACATTACTTTTTTAAGCCATTATTTGTCTTAAATAATTTGAGTCATTAACCAGTTTAAACCTGTTTGAAACAATCACGAGACTTCTCTATCAGTCTCTATCTCCCCCCCTCTCTCTCTATATATAATTAATGATAATTTTTTTTAAACTTTCATTTTCAATTTTTCTAGCTGGCAAACAAAGTTTTGGAGCTCGACCGATTTTGAGATATAAAAAACCCATCTTTTTTCTAAATATCGACGCATGGGTAATCTGGTAGTCTCGTGATTGTTTCAAACCGGCTTAAACTGGTTAGTGACTTAAATTAATTAAGACAATTCGTAAGAATTCAGATAATGAATAATTTGGGAATCAAGTTGTAACTTTAGTTGGCGATAAATCGCCAAATGTGACAACCTTCTGTATTATTTTCTAATAACCCTAAAAGCGAAAAATGGATGCCTCAAAAGCGATAAATCGCCAATTTGTTGCCTACGCATTTTGAGACTTCAAAAACCTCAAACCAAAACAACATCATGTTTCACATGATAAAAATACTGAGTGAAGCTTGGTTTCCCAAGAACTAAGTTTATTAATTTGCTGTAAGTTTAATTATGAGCTTATTGTAAATCTGCATCTTTTTTTTCTCTAATGGGTTCTCTTACTAATATGTTTTTTTTAATTTAAAAAATTTTTTTTAATGTTAATGTTTTAATGTTTTTCTCTCATTTATAAGATCATAATATCCGAAAAACTATACACATTTTCTCCTTTTATGCATTCTCTTATAAAAAGAGAAAATATTGTAATTACCAAAAATACCAAATGAGCATTTGACGAATCTTCATTCTTCAGGCCCCTTTAATTTGAAAAACACGTATTTGGGGCCGCGGTGGTTTGGTGGTAAGGTCTCGGCTTCGCAATCGTAGGGTTTCAGGTTCGTGACCAGATTCCACAGAAGAAACGTCGTGTAAGGGGGTCTGTTGCACGTTAAATCCGTCATGACCAAACGTCCTCCCAGAGGTGTGGGGTGAAAGTTTGGAGAAGGGGTGCCAGCTCAGGTGTCGTCCTCTTCATCTGACCGCGGTTAAAAATTACGAGGTACGACCCAAAATAGCTCTAAACGGGACGTTAATATAACTAAACTAAACTTAAAAAAATCTCCCGGTTAGTCCATGAACTTAATAACTCGAAATTACTTTGATTTCCATGGATGAAATCTAGTATTTATACAATATTTATGTAGATGTTTAATAAATCTTGAAAGTGTACAAGAAGTAGTCTTTCTGTTCAGCCGTCTGATTACAAACCAATGAGATAATTTCAAAAAGTAAAGAACTAGATTAATAAAATTTGGTATAAAAGTACAAATGTAGATTCGTATGATATTTGAATCAAGACACACCACAATGACTTTTATTTGTATTACGATATAAGCCTATGAACATTATTAACAAAAATTACTTGTGTTGTTACTTCTAATGGCACTTGTCTTAAATAAGCCCACTGTCAAAGTCAGAGATTTTAAGCCGACAGAGCGTCTCTCGTTTTTCAGTAGCGCCATCTAGGGCCACGAGTACGTCTTCGCTACTCATGCGTCACAGCACTTTTTACGGAGCTGACTTCATTCATGCATTTCATTCACTCATCCACAAATCGTAGTTTAGACCTGAATCAGCGAACGATCAACTCTGAACCAGTACCCCCAGTGGTATTGTCTCGACATGAAGGACTTTGTGACCACGACAGATTTATACGTGCACCAGGTACTATATACACGGGGAGTCTTCGTTCGGCGGGGATCGAACTCACAACCTAAGGGAAGCGAATCCAACGCCCTACCAATCAGGATACCCCGGCCTAAAATTAATTATAATACCAGGAATTAAATAAGTAACGAGCAAAGAGTGATTAGTTTAGTTTACTTACATTAACGTCCCGTTTCAAATCAACACTAGGGCTATTTGGGGATGGACCTCGTAATTTGGAACAGCGGTCAGATGACGAGGACGACACCTGAGCTGGTGCTTCCCTCTCCAAACTTCCACACCACACCAGCGGGACAACGTTTGGCACCAACGGATTTAATTTGTACCAGACCCGCTTACACGACAGTTCTTCGGTGGAATCGAATCTCTAACCTCAAACTCTCTAGTTATGAGGCCTTACTATGAGGCCACCGCTGCCGAGCAACGATGGAAATGGGTCTTGTAGCAAAACTAACTTCTTTATCTTCTAGTTCCTTTTAAACATATATCAAAATATTTATTTATTAGATAAAAATATCAATGGTGTCTAAAACTTTATTTTGACTCGCCAGATTAAGCATTTTTTATGGAAAATTATGGAAAATCCAAGGAAATAACAAAATGTGTATATATGGCTCGGAATTTTTAAATTACTCAAAGCATAAAAAAACAAAAGAATATATTTGTCTCAATTTCTATTTTATTTCCAAGTTCAATTGAAATGCACCGAAAAGATACAAATTTTCGATAGATAAGTTAAACTTTTTATCAACAAATTAATACTTCCATTTCCTAACTTTTACGCTTCTGAAATGGCAGAAATGTCTCGCAGCTATTTTTGCATAAAAGTATCCTTCCAAAGCAGCAGACAAAGGATTTGGCTTTATTTTTCTACTTTAATAACAGTGCTGAGGGGGGAAACCTTATCACTTCTTAGTAACCTTGAAGGGACTTTTAGGGAATTTTTAGACAATAGAGAATTTTTAGAGTGCATCTTCAGTTGAGGCAAAAATTAATCAGCAAATTCCCTTTTAATAGCCGTATAAAGGTCACGCAGAATGTTTTGACACATAATTAATGATCTTTATCCATGGTGGCGGTTATCGTTTCCCATATGGAGGAGTATTTTTAAAGCCATATAGGACATAAGTATTTGCTAAGATCCAATTTTTGGGAAGAAACGTTTTAGAAATTTAAAAAATACTTGGTGATATGTTATATGGAAAATATTAATGCGAAAGTACAATTCTTATGCCACTTAAAAATGTTTTTAAATATCGATTTTTTAATGGTACAAGCTTAATTGCTATGTAGTTTTCTCCTGAGCTAAAGCAATACTGTAGGATATTTTTATAAGTTATTATAAATTATTTTATTATATATTATATAAATAATATGTAATATATAATATACATGGTGTTCATTAATTATTGTCTGGGTTTCCGTACCTCATAACTTTCGAATAAAAAATATTAAGCAAAAACCGATTACGTATTCGTAAATTACAACTGAAAGAATTTTATTAATGATATTAAAGTGTAAAGCTTGCACAATTTGCACTTTGTAGGCATTCAGTTGAAGGCGATTATGTATTCGTAAATTACAACTCAAAGAATTATGAATACGTAAATTACAACTCAAAGAATTATGAATACGTAAAGTACAACTCAAAGAATCGCCTTCAGCTGAATACCTACAAAGTGCAAATTGTGCAAGCTTTACACTTTAATATCATTAATAAAATTCTTTGAGCTGTAATTTACGAATACGTAATCGGTTTTTGGGTAATATTTTTTATTCGAAAGTTATGAGGTACGGAAACCCTGACAATAATTAATGAACACCCTGTATAACAATAACAATATATAATATAATAATATATAAGTTATTATATATTATAAATTATTTTTATTATTTATAAAAAAGAGGGAGCAATGCATTTGTCAAAAAATTCGAACTCGAGATGCTGATGATTTTTCCCGTTACATACTTAATTATACGGTGTTATCCGGAAGATACATTTTTGGAATTATATCTGCCTACTTGCCTGTCTGTGAATAAGATAATCAAAAGAACTTTAAGCTAGACGAGTGAAATTTTGTATTTGATTTTTTTTATACCAACTTTCTAGATTTCTATCAAATTTTGGCCAAAACCCATTTATAAGAAACTTATCCGTTCTAACTGTACAAAAAAGAGATGAGTAAGATAACCACAAGCAAGAATGAGCCAAAATTTGGTACACAGATTTAGTGACTTAAATGAAGATGCATATCAAATTTTAAATCAAATTCAACAAAGGATAGGTGGTATATCACTCTAAACTTTAGCATGCGTATATACAGCATAGATCAACCAGGGAATGGTCTGTCCAAAACTCTCTCAAAAGTTGTCAGCCCTGAGAGCGCCTTTCATGGCACTGGCGTACAACAGTTATAGAATATTAACTTTTGGCACGAAGGTATTTTTACTGAATAAATCGTGTTATCTTTGGCGGGAGTTTTGGTGATGACTCCCTGGCATGGGTTAATAGTATCTAAAAACCGAATTTGTGTTTTAGATACGTTTTTCTCAAACAATTGAAGCCACGATTGTCACAAAACTGCACTTGTAGTCACAAAATCTCGTACCATATTTGATAAACTTAAGTCACTGCGCTTTGGGTGTATCGCATTTAAATGCTTCTGTGGCGGATTGTGATGCGCGAGGATAGAACCTGGTTCGCATTCCAGTAACATGACCACGATACAAAAGCAATTGCTCGGGTAGCGTAGCTGTTAACTGGCTTATAAGCTATTCACCACAGACTCTCCCTCCAGTGAGTCGGAGGTGAGACAAACGATATGGCTGTTGAGTGGTGATGTTGTAGCTGTTGATTCTAATGCGCCTGTGCCCATTTGAGTAGTGCCAAGCGTTATGGCTAGCGTGTGTGGGTGAGTGGTTGCTGATGCTGTTGTTGCGTCAAGTGAGTCTGACGACTTTGATTGTGGGTAGATGGCGCCACAGCAGTTGTACGAAGGTTGAAGGCTCATCGACCGAGGTCACCAATGTGGCGAATCGATATGAGCGAGGATAGAACTCGGGATTTTGTGGTTAGCAGCCCAGTAACATGACCACGATACAAAAGCAATTGCTCGGGTAGAGTAGCTGTTAACTGGCTTATAAGCTATTCACTACGCTTCTGAAAGAGCAGAACGAAAGTTTCCTTGTTAAATCTGGTTCACAATTTGATAAGCGTTTACACTATAGATATTAAATCTGTGTACCAAATCTCATCTATCCAGCTCTCTTCGTTTTGTAGTTATCGTGTTAACTTATATTCGAAAAGCCGGACAGACGGACTTACTTTGAAAAGATTTTGCTCAAAACGTGATAGAAATCTACATTATCTGGTGAAAAGACCTTATACCAAATTTCAACCAAAACCCAAAGCGTTTTTGAGTTATCTTTGTCACAGACAGACAGATGGACGGACGGACATTTTCTAAAAATGTGATTTTCGATATCAGCGAGGTTTACAAACTGGAAATTCGTCAAAATTTCCATTTCGAATATTTTGACTATTACTATACTTTCTCTGTACTTCATATAAAATAAGAAAGTAAAAAATAAGAACTTCAATAAATGAAATTTGGTGTACAGTTTTAATCTAATCTGTCGATCTAAATCATTGTTTGAACTAAATTTGTCAAAGGGCTGATCCTCAGTCGGTTTTCACATATACGTATGTACTATTACTTAAAACCACAACAGATAAATAAAATTTTGCAGCTGATCTGGTAGCTGAAATTCTTGTTTTACTACAAATTTTAGTTTTCTTCTTTTAAAAAAAAGCATCTAAAATGCACAGTGTGATTTATTCTATAGGATACCAAGATAAGAACGATTATGTGAGTGACTCAGAAATTTAAAATCTGAAGATTCGTGACGTTCATTTTTGTCCAAGGCTTAAAATTTTATGCGGGATGAATAAAAACCTTATTAGAGAACATTCGAGAAAATTTCGATGAGACCACTTCTTCTAGTTATGTATAAGTTTAAGAACTGATGCAAAAAATTTTATTGTTGTAATGAAATTCAAACTGTCTTCATTGTCTCAAGTCCTTACTAATAATAAAGATGAATGTGTGTATGTGTATATGTTGGCGCTCTACAGGCTAGAATATTTGACTTACAGCTACTAAATTTAGCACATAGATGCCTCAGAAAATGAAAATGTGCATCTTCAGTCAAATTTTAGCCATGGCTACCTCGATATCTTTGGAGAGATTTTGGCGATTGATCTCTGCCAAATTATTAATAAATAACTTTGAGACTTAGTGCGGTAAAACAATTTATAGATTCGCAACAATATTAACCAGAGGCTTTTATTACCATTATGCGGTTGTCGTAGTAGGGTCCAAATTAGCTTTTGTGATATAACATACAGCCCAAAAATCAATGATGACTACCCTCATAGCGCATATTGTATACTATCGTTTAATATTGAATAATACTATAGAGTATCGTACAATATTTGCTACCTGGGTAGTAAGAAATTTCGATCCTCTGGGTGAATAAAAGAAAGAAGGCAGCTTACATTTGCAAAATCCACTTCGAACTCCAGGAGCGCCTCGATATCTCTCTTGACCACCGACTCCGAAGCCTTGAGCAGTCGGACAGTTTCGGCGATCAGGTTCTTGTACGAGAGCATGTACCGGATGTAGTCGGGGTCGGAGCTGTTCAGGTAGTATTGAGTGTTGAGAATGGGAGACCCCGAGTAAACCTGGAATAACGATTTGTGAAAATATCAACATGACCATTTACATGAAAACAGTTTATTAAATATAAAGTATTTGAAAGGTTTTAAAACAGTATTGACTGTAAGTGGAAGAATCCGCACCCATCAACTTCCAGTTCATTTGCCAACTGCTTCAGAATGTGATACTGGCAGCGACTAAGCGAAGATTGTTGCGAGCATGTTAAGGCTTACACACACTTATGAGCTGAATGATTAACGAACTGCTCACGTACAGTTATTTATAATTGTTGACGTAGTATTTTGGGGTTCAATTGTTTCTTTGACATAGTATTTTGGAACAATTTGTTCTTTAAATATGGATAGTTCACTGCTCCAAGAGAAACCTCCCAAAGCTAAAACTATAAACATAAGCTTCTTTATTTCTATGGTTTACGTCATGAAAACAATTTCTTTGAACGACTTGCGAATGGTAAACTATAGGGCTTGCTAGGGGCCTTTAAATAGGTTACATGTGCAAAAAAATTAATCATAGCATTAGACATATATAATTTTTGTTATAAATACAGTTACTTTTTACAATTTTTGTGGCATGCTGACATATTTACGACAGAAATGTTCATAAAATGAATTCAGTGATACTAATAATTTCCTTTAAGCCTTTCCCTCCTTCTCAGTTTGGCAATATTTTAAAGCCGAATTCATTTGGTATGTATTTATTCTTATATGTTTCCATTTTTTGTATGCTAATTTTCATCAAGTTCCATTTTTTTTGTATATTGTTCTCTCGGGAAAACAAGAATGCATTTTAGATATAAACAGCATGAATATGAAAAATTAATTAGTTTAGCTATTTCAATAATTACTTGAAGAAAGAACATTGATTTAACTTGTAATATATATATATATATATATATATATATATATATATATATATATATATATATATATATATATATATATATATATATATATATATATATATATATATATATATATATATATATATATATATATATATATATATATATATATATATATATATATATATATATATATATATATATATATATATATATATATATACATGTGCAAAAGTATCAAACGTGCATAATAAGTATATAATCAAACGTGCCTATAACTTTGATTCACTTTCTTCACTTTTACCATTTCATAACTAATCAAATCACTTTAGGACATTCATATAAACAAAGTTATTTCTTACTAATCAGTAAGTTCAAGTGGAAATAATATTATAAAATATCTTTGTAAGTCTTTTGTTTACATTCGGAAATCTTGTATTTAATCTCCAGAAATAATCGCATAAGAAAGATAGAAAAAAGGGACTCATTCTTTTTCGAAGTCGACAAAAGAGTGGACTTAGGATAGAAGAAAGGAAAGGTACTAACGTGAAGGAGATAAACAGAAGAGTTTCTATCATCAGGAGCCACGAATGTGTGAAAGAAAGGCTGCACTTGATGCACATGCAGCATGGCCAGTCTCCACTCCAAGTCCACTTTTGATTTGTTCCATTTGTGGTTGAGGATGGGCCATTCCCCAATGCCATAATCAGTCAGCAGCTCCAACAGAACCTTTACGGATCCATCCTCTATGCTACCTGTTACAGGATACAAAGATACTAAGGAAGTTTTTTTAAAGCCATTTGTCAATTGGCAACAATGCAATATATCTCACAACATATTAAAAAAGCTGCAATCATCTTAATAATACATTGAATGTGCATTTTTACTAGGCTGGAAATTCATTTTTCATACTTCCAGCAAGTATATAAAAGCCTATAAAAAGAGAAAATATTTATGACAGATTTTTATTTAAAAAAATTTCCATATTTCTAATTGATGCTCTATTATGTCAGAGTTCCATAGATTACATTTTTCTCGATAGAATGATTTTAAAAGAAGTAATTGTATGTAGCGATTACTTTTTTTAAAATTTTAAATAACATACAGAAAATTATTTTTTAATATTTAAAAAGTATTCATTCTTTGAGTTTGATAGTTTCAGTTTAGTTTATTTAAAGTTAAGTAGACGATCAAAAAGTTTCTCCTTTGTGCAATGGTTATAATAGTATAGAATATATAGATTAAATATATAGAATGCATAGATTAAATGCACTCGTAGCGATAGTTTACAGTTTGCATTCTTTCGATGAAACTAACTCCAGCTGCTCTACTAACTCTTTGAAACCATCTCCAGCTGCAATTGGCTGCGATTCGGTCAAACACACAGAGAAAAAACAACACTATTTCGTACACATGCTGTTTAGAACACGGAAATTTGATTAAAAAAACACAAAATAATCTCTCATATTTGCTAAAAGTGACTCTGCGTGCTGCGATTTGGCAGTAAATCAGGCATAAAAATATGGGAGAATTTTATGTGATCGATAAAAATTTAATGGTCGTTGTAATACAGGAATAAATTTTGATCCTTTACATTTTATAACACATCAACTAAACTATTTAAAAGAACTAGACATAGAATGTCATCTCGATGACATAGAATGTCAAAATTTGAGTATCGATAAAAATTTTTTTTCCAAATATATATATATATATATATATATATATATATATATATATATATATATATATATATATATATATATATATATATATATATATATATATATATATATATGTTAGTAAAGTATAATATCAATGTCCGGTCTCTTATCTAATGTTTACTCGATTGTAATTTATTTCTTAATTCAGAACTTATTTTTATATTGTCTTACCTCTTTTATTACATAATTTAGTAAACAGTATGTTTTTATAGCACGCTGTAAAAGGAAACTAATTCTATAAACTACATAATTCACGATCAATATATTTGATGTGTAGTAGCGCTATTTAGTTCTTTAACCAGGTTAAACCAACCCTATTTCCAGAAAACAAACCATTTTAAATAACTTCATAATCGAATGATCAAAAGGATTAAGAACCAACGAACAAAAATCTGCCGAATCAGCATTTATAATTTATTGCAAACGATAAACTCTAAATGTTGAAACAAATAAATGCAAGTGTTAAAATTATTTTAAATACTTAAAATATTCATTACATATAAGTCAATCACAGGAAATATTCCTTTTTTTTAGTTTTTATGTATATTTGCTATTCAAATTGAGCCGCTGCTTATCATTTTTTAATCGAATTTAGAAAATATATATTTTTAAATTAGAAATATATATTTTTTCTTAAATAGTGTGCATACTTAAAATCTAGTTTGCTCGTAAATGAATTTGCTCGGAGAGAGGCATTTTAATCCTTGGAAACTCACAGAAATTTTTTGACAATTGGGTAAGTGATAATTTATTTGACTAAAATATATTTGTTTAATGAATTATGTTGTAATATAACAACCGAATCAATTCAGTAATTTCTGTTTTAAGATAAACAAAGCTGTCAGCAATATACTAGTTTAAAGAGGACAGAGAGTCTAGTTAATAATTTAAGCTTGCATTATCAAAAATTAATTGAAAATTACCATTAAAACTCTTTAGAGATATTAAATACTCACAAATATCTTCACACTTAAACAAATATTCTGATAAAGTTAACTCTTATCGAATCGCTTTTATTCGAGACAAAATATCAAAATTACGAATTTTTCATCGCATATACGTTGAGTATGAATGTCTCAAAACATTCAAATGAATATAAAAGCAACATTCAGATTCAGTTCAAAAATCACATTTTGCTTATTAGTAATGTCATGAATTTTGAGATGATAAATGTCAATATATTTTTACTATCTTTGAAGCAAATTTTATTTTTTTAGCATTATTACAAATTTAAAAATGATTATCGTTAATTTATTCAACGCAATTCATTTTTACATTGGATAAGTATCTGTGATGAAAGCTTATAAGACAGTTAACAGCTACGTTACCTGAGAAATTGCTTTTGTATCGTGGTCATATTACTGGGCCGTGAGCCAAAATCCAATTAACTACATTGGTGACCTGGACGTGATTTGAACACACAACCTTCTGATTTGGAGTAATATTTATGTTTTAAATGCTAAATTTGTGTATGCGTTTTGTAGTTATGAGTTTTACTTGTATTCTGGCTGCCAGATTTCCTTTAAATGGATTTCATTCAACATTTGATAAAAAAAATCTATAAATTTGGTTGTAATTACGTATTCCAAATCTCATTTGCCTAGTTTAAAACGCTTTTGAATTATGGTGTTCATAGAAAGATAAAGATAATGCCAAAAATGTGTTTTTCAGATTGAAGGATGTTTGAAACATGGAGATTCGCCAAAATCTCGAAATCATATTTTTTTAAAACGAATATAATATTTTTTTTTACTTCATATACGAGAAAGTTAAATGCAAAAATGTGCAAGTAGTTTTAAAAAATAATACGAGTTAATAAATATATTCTGTATCTAATTCAGTTTGCTGTGAAATAAGAGAAACCTAAAATTACTTACTGGTATTCATGCATGATGTGTACAGTCGCTTCACTTTTAAGATAGCTTCTGTGTCGTTTGGTGTCACCGGTTGTTCCACTAATTCTGAAAAGGCAGTAGTTCATAGTTACTACATTTCATTACATCTTTGGAAACAACTGTTTACAAAATTACATGTTATAACATTTTACACACTGAATTGATTCCCCGTGAACATTTGTTACTTTTCTGAATCCTCAAATATGTTTGGCGGCAGCACAGGAAAGAGGAAAATTCTTTTTAAATAATTGAAATACTTTAGGTGTCCCTTTCAACTGCTATCAGTTGCGAGTCATCAGAAGTAATGCACGTTTCGAGTTCTGAAGGATACCGTCAAGGGAAAAAAAAGGCTGTATTATAGAAATAGAAACGTTTGATAAATCCTCTTCATACTGGAGAGCTTGAAACATCTGCTCAGATAAACTACTTCAATCTCCTGAAATGCCCTTACAAGCAAACGACATAGATTTCCCAAAAAGCCCAAGCAAGCAAAGTACGTTGATATCCAGAAACGTCCAACCTAGCAGGCTACGGAGATCCCCCGCAACGTTTATACAAGCAAAAGACTTCGATTTCCTGAAAGACCCAAACAAGCAAAGTACGTCGATCTTCAGAAATTGTCAAACTAGCCTATTATGGAGATACCCCGAGACGCCTATGAAAGTAGACGACATCGATTTCCTGAAACACCCGAACAAGCAAAGTACTTCGATCTCCAGAAACGTCCAAACTTGCTCATTATGGAAATCCCTTGAAATGCTCATGCCAGCAAAAGACATCGATTTCCGTAAATGTAAGAACAAGCAAAGTACATCGATCTCCATAAATGTACAAACTATCCAATTACGGAGATTCTCAGAAACACCCATGCAAGCGAATGACTTTGAACTCCTGAAACGCTCAAACAAGCAATGTACATCGTAGTCCAGAAACGTTCAAATTAGCTAATTACAGAGATCTCGCAAAACATCCATACAAGAAAACGACTTCGATCTCCAGAAACGTTCAAGCTAGGTCTTTACGGAGATCCCTCAAATGCCTTTGCAAGCAAACGATTTCGATCTCCTGAAACGCTCAAACAAGCAGAGTACATCGTAGTCCAGAAACGTTCAAATTAGTTAATTACAGACATCTCCCGAAACGTCCATACAAGAAAACGACTTCGATCTCCAGAAACGTTCAAGCTAGATCTTTACGGAGATCCCCCGAAATGCCTTTGCAAGCAAATGACTTCGATCTCCTGAAACGCCCAAACAAGCAAAGTACGTCAATCTGCAGAAAAACCAAATTAGTAAACTACGGAGGTCCCATCGAAATGTAAGCGTAAGCAAAGTACGATTGCCACCCGAAACACGCGAGAAATTCTTTCTCTTTCTCTGACTGCTCGAATAATCGAGCAGCAGACTTCGTCATTCGAATGACTCATCTTTAAGGAAGGTTGCGTCCAACCTACTTCCTCGTACAACCCACCCCGTCCCTCCTCAGGAGAAATCGGCTTAGTGGAGTTCTCTATTGTATATAAGAATAAGACTACGAGCTATCCATTAAGGGGGAGGGAACAGGAATTATCTTTGAAAGAAAAACTCTTGATTCGTTACAATATTCTGTGGTTCCTAGATTCAAAGACTCTAAGAACCAAAGAGTTAAAGAGATACATTTAAATATCTTTAGAATATAAAAGACGAAATAAATTCCTATTAGAGTAAAATACCCAAGGACATTTTTATAATATTTTCACGTTATTGTCCGGCATTCAGAATATTGAACACATCGTGGAGATATCATATAGTAACTTTCCTAATAGGATTTGCAATATTACTTTTAAGAGAAGAACAGCGTGCTCTTATAACAAATATAATGCAAAACAAATAGGCCGGGATAACCTGGTTGGTAAGGCATTGGATTCGCGGTCCTTGGGTTGCGAGTTCGAACCAAAACGGCCGAAGACTCCCCGTGTGTGTAGTGGCTGACGCGCGTATGAATTGTCGTGGTCACAAAGTTCTCAATGTCGAATGTAATACCACTGGGGGTCCTGTATCAGGGGTGATCGTTCTCTGATTCCGGTCAAAATTACGATCTGTGGATGAGTGAATGAAATGAATGAATGAACGAAGTCCGTTCCGTAAAAAGGGTTGTGACGTGTGTGTAGCTGAGTCGTTCTCTTGGCCCGAAATAGCGCTATTGAAAAAACAAGAGCCGTACTCTTGGCTTAAACCACATATGACTTCTTTAAGTCAGTGGGTTTGTCTAGACAAGAACCATTGCAAACAACAACAATAATGCAAAAAACAAATATAAATATACTTTATAATAAGAAAAAAGTCTAAAAAACTGTATTAAACGTTATTTAGTTCACATGACGCTATAATTGCGTGTGAAACGAAAGAGAAAATATCAACTAATTGCACTTCCATTAATGAAATGATGCTTTTGAATTATTATATCTGTAATCAGTGTTCCACATTAGTGTTGAAATCGGCAATATCATGCAGATGGCAAAGTTTTTATTATCAAGTGAGGAAATTATGTTGTTTACGTTTGGGGTTTTTGAAGCCTCAAAATGTACGAGCAGAAAATTCATGATTTATTGCTTTTGAGGCATCCCTTTTTTATTTTTAGGGTTATTAGAAAATGATAAAGAAGGTTGTCACATTTAGCGATTTATCGTCAACAAAAAGTTACAATTTGGCCTGAATGTCCGCCATGTACTCGATTCTCCTGTCTGTCCAATAAAGGGTAGAGTCGTAAGAAGTTATTTTCCAAAAGAAAAAGATGGGAATGAATGCGAAACAGCGGGAGAGATATAGAAAATTATATATAACAATATAATTCTTTTAAACTTTTCAATTTTTCTAACTGGCAAAAAAAAGTGTTGGAGCTCGAACGATTTTGAGATGGGAAAAAAAAATATAACTTAACCAAAATTCAACGATTGCGCAATACAATAGTCTCGTAATCATTCCAAACACATTTAAACCGACTTTCTGAAAAAAAAAGAAAAAAACATCATTTTCTAAATATCGCTTTTCTAAATGTTATTGATTGCGAAATATGAGTCATGTGGGAACATGATGCTTTTCTGTCCGATTGATATCACGTGACTTAAAACAAATAATATTCTCACGTGATAACCTGAAATTTGTGATAGCAGATTTCAAATTTTTTATCTTTTCCGTTTTTATTAGTTTTATTGTTTTAACCTACATTTTTAAATTATTACAAATTATGCTATTTTTTGCCACATAAATTGAAAATTGAAAATAAAAAAAAACTTGGTAAGTAAGTTTGTAATTTTTCAAAACTTAAAGGAGAACGAGAAACATAAACCAATTCTGACCTTTCCTGATTGGAATTTCTATGAAGTTGCTCCTTTTTTCCAATTCTACCTTTTATATGCTTTCTAACTATATAAGTGTACATTATTCTTTAGACTTCCTGGTAAGATACACTTTTATTATGGCATGTAACTATTTCAAGATACATTTCGGACTACAATAAAAAACTGAAAAAAAGAAAAAATAATAAAATGATAATGGCTGCGAGGTAATCGTGGCACTGCAACTTTTTTAGGTCATTCGATGCTTTTCTCATGTCATTGACAAGATTTATCAACTGATTTGCTAAGCATTTAGAGGGAACTATTCCCTTATACAGTTCCCCGGGTTGAAAATCTCAATACTAGGTGCATTTCGGTCATGGAATTGTTTTTATAATTTATTTATCGGAAATTACTACGCTTTTTATTTACTATCTTCATTTATTAAACATTCAATAATTAAAGTGATGAGATTATTTTTAATATTAGTTAATTTTTAGATTTGACTATTTAGAATAATTTTGAAATTGTAGAATAATTTTTTGATAAAATGAAAGTAATTAAAGTGCAGTAGAATATTATGTTCCACTCTTTCTTATTTATAATTTGTTAATTCGCGATAAATATTGTTTTTTTGCTTAGTTAACCCTTTCTAGGGCCGTGGGAAGTATGCCTCCCACTAAATTTATGAATCTTTGTATGAAATTATGTTGGTTGGCATAATTTCTGACTAATTTTTTTAGTAAGTCAGAAACTTAGATACTTCAGTTCTTTATCTCAGACAAAATGATGTGTTTTGATTTGTTACTTAATTATTAATTAACCAAATTAATTAATTAATTTAATTAAATTTATCTAATAAGCTAAATGAATCCTTTTTCTTATTCTAATTTCAAGTCTAAAAATATTTTAACATAATATGACTAGAAAAAATGGCCCTTTAAAGGGTTAACAACGTAAATGTTTGATAATTACACGCTACATTCACGCGTTGCAATTTTAAATGAATCTCAATTTCGTCTTAAAAAGATTAAATATATATAAGTAACTTTACTATGACCTACTTTTTAATGTTACATACATGTCATCTTGCATGGTCTGTATGGTAGACTTGAGATAGTGGTCGTCGGGTACCGTGTTTCGACTCAGGTAGTTCCCGCATGCGAACTGGTAGAAGTTGTCGCAAGGTTCGATGGTTGGATCCATCTTATCCAACATGCGAGATGCTGTCGATGCAAAGAAAACATAGAAATTTAACCACAGTTGGAAGAAATTTTTTAAGAAAAAAATATATATATATATACGTGTTTATTAATGTTTTAGCTACTTATATTTTAATGTTGGGTCTACTTATATTTTGGGTTGGTTATCTGGCATAGCATAGATATATGTTGTGCCTATAGATATCAACAATGTATATTTGTGCAATATAGTCATAGATTTTTTTTCGCTTTTAAAAGTAAATTTTCCAAAAACCGTATTATGACATAGTATTATTTTTATATATTAAAAATTTTGCTTCGTATGAGATAAGAGTATAGGCATATGCTGTGTCAATAGATATCAACAATGCATGCTTGTGTAATATAGCCATATATTTATTTTCACTTTTAAACATAAATTTTCCAAAAACATTATTATTACATAGTATTATTTTTATACAATAAAACGTTTGTTTCATATGAGATATAAAATAACATATAGTTTCGACTCAAAATAAAGTCTTGTTTTTTAAAATTTTATTTCAAAAAATTTAAAAAATTAAATTAAATTAATCATGATAATTTATGAAAATTTGGGCTGAAATTGTTGAAAAAAAGCAAGAAATTTCGAAAGAAAAATAATGGATGCTGCATTTTTTGGGAGCAATATTATTCTTAATGAAATTGGCAACATTTGTACCTTCAAAAATTGGTTCTTTAATTTTATTCTGATAGAATAAAGGGCATTTCATTGATTACAGAGATGAATAATTTTTTATCGTTTTAAAAAGTCGGCAGTTCATAAATTATTTTTTAAAAAGGAATGCAACAAGAGCTCCTATGATAGAAATATAGATTTTTATTTCAAATTTTTAAATTAAAGTAAAAAGTAAATTTTCTTCTAATTTCTGGGCGCATAGAACGCATTTTATTTGTTATAATTTTATGAAATTTTATATAACAATATTTATAAAAATCATGCTTCTGTTCAACTCATTTTTATCTTTTTTATAATATATATATATATATATATATATATATATATATATATATATATATATATATATATATATATATATATTAGATTTTCAAGTTGCAGCTATTCATTATTTAAAAAAAAATTATTAGCATATTTAAATAAAAATAAGTTCACTGTATTATAATTACTGAAATTGAATTCATGTACGGGTGTTATATTAATTTTGCAAGGAATTTACTCAAAATTATTTTTTAGCTCATCGATTTGTGATTATGAACTTGTAAACCATCAAAGCGCGTCACATATTCGATTCGCAATTGAACAAAAATAAATACTTCAGGAAATAAATATTTTCCTGCAGTTTTATAATTAAAATAAATCATTCGTTCTATATTTTCTATATTTCGTTATATATTCAAATTTTCTGTCAGATATAAAATTTTACTAGCGAAAAAAGCACCTTTTTTTGCAAATTGAAATTTTGGTAATTTCAACAGTCGCGAAGATTTTCATTGCTATGAATATCCCAGTTCTCAATATAAATCCAATATTTTTTTTAAAAAATTTTTGATTTGAAAAGTAATTGTTTACACTTAATTTTGCTTACGTTTGAATAAAGAAGCTAACTGTATAAACAAGCGTGTGTGGTCTACTTTACACTTTCTCGCCTTCTACTTACAAAAGATGTAATCCTCACCCCGCTTAAAATTTTGAGCCATGAATGAGGCCTTGTACGTTAAAAATGTTCAGGGTTTTAGTTGCTGTGCCCTGCACATAAATGTTCTAAGGGTCCGTAAGACAATATCTGAAGAAGGCCGAGTATACATTTTTCAAATTTTTTTTTCAACCAACTGAAACAAATTTTTTTTACAGAACTACAGCCATAGTAATAAGATACACACCAAATTTTATTTATTTAAATATTTGAGTGTTTGAGTTATTCCGTTTACATGCATGTGAAAATACAGACTTTTAAATGATCGATCTTTTGGCCTATTTGGTTCAAATTTAATAAAGATATGAGCTTTAGATTCTAAGCTTAGGACTCGTATTGCATTTATCTAAGTAATTAAATGTCTGAGATTTCCCATTTATATACATGTGAGATTTATATACAGATTGATACACGGCCCATCCTTTGTCGGTTTTGGTTCGAAATTTGATATAGATTTTCACTTTAAATGCTAAGTCTGTACTCGAAATTTACTTATTTTTGTTCTATAAGTTTCTACAAGAAATTTATTTATTTTTGTTCTATAAGTCTGTGAACGAAATTTACTTATTTTTGTTTCATAAGTCTGTGCACAAAATTGACTTATTTTTTTTCTATTAGTCTATATACGAAACTTACTTATTTTTGTTCTATGAGCCTGTGCAAGAAATTTATTTATTTTTGTTCTATAAGTCTGTGAACGAAATTTACTTATTTTTGTTTCATAAGTCTGTGCACAAAATTGACTTATTTTTTTTCTATTAGTCTATATACGAAACTTACTTATTTTTGTTCTATGAGCCTGTGCAAGAAATTTATTTATTTGTGTTCTATAAGTCTGTGAACGAAATTTACTTATTTTTGTTTCATAAGTCTGTGCACAAAATTGACTTATTTTTTTTCTATTAGTCTATATACGAAACTTACTTATTTTTGTTCTATGAGCCTGTGCAAGAAATTTATTTATTTTTGTTCTATAAGTCTGTGAACGAAATTTACTTATTTTTGTTTCATAAGTCTGTGCACAAAATTGACTTATTTTTTTTCTATTAGTCTATATACGAAACTTACTTATTTTTGTTCTATGAGCCTGTGCAAGAAATTTATTTATTTTTGTTCTATAAGTATGTACACAAAATATACTTATTTTTGTTTTATAAGTCTGTAGACAAATTTTACTTATTTTTATTCTATAAGTTTTTATGCGAAATTTTCTTATTTTTGTTCTATGAGTCTGTGCAAGAAATTTATTTATTTTTGTTCTATAAGTCTGTACACGAAATTTATTTATTTTTGTTCTATTAGTCTGTGAACGAAATTTATTTATTTTTGTTCTATAAGTCTGGCACAAAATTTACTTATTTTTGTTTTATAAATCTGTACACAAATTTTCCTTATTTTCATTCTATAAGTTTGTATGCAAAATTTACTTATTTTTGTTCTATAAGTTTGTACACGAAATTTACTTATTTTTGTTCTGTAAGTCTGTACACGAAATTTTTTTTTTCTATAAGTCTGTACACGAAATTTACTTATTTTTGTTCTATAAGTCTGTGAACGAAATTTATTTATTTTCTTCTATAAGTCTGGCACAAAATTTACTTATTTTTGTTTTATAAATCTGTACACAAATTTTACTTATTTTCATTCTATAAGTTTGTATGCAAAATTTACTTATTTTTGTTCTATAAGTTTGTACACGAAATTTACTTATTTTTTTTCTATAAGTCTGTACACGAAATTTACTTATTTTTGTTCTATAAGTCTGTGAACGAAATTTATTTTCTTCTATAAGTCTGGCACAAAATTTACTTATTTTTGTTTTATAAATCTGTACACAAATTTTCCTTATTTTCATTCTATAAGTTTGTATGCAAAATTTACTTATTTTTGTTCTATAAGTTTGTACACGAAATTTACTTATTTTTGTTCTATAAGTCTGTACACGAGATTTACTTATTTTTGTTCTATAAGTCTGTGAACGAAATTTATTTATTTTTCTTCTATAAGTCTGGCACAAAATTTACTTATTTTTGTTTTATAAATCTGTACACAAATTTTACTTATTTTCATTCTATAAGTTTGTATGCAAAATTTACTTATTTTTGTTCTATAAGTTTGTACACGAAATTTACTTATTTTTGTTCTATAAGTCTGTACACAAAATTTATTTATTTTTTTTCTATAAATCTGTGAACGAAATTTATTTATTTTTCTTCTATAAGTCTGGCACAAAATTTACTTATTTTTGTTTTATAAATCTATATACAAATTTTACTTATTTTCATTCTATAAGTTTGTATGCAAATTTTACTTATTTTTATTCTATAAGTTTTTATGCGAAATTTACTTATTTTTGTTCTATAAGTCTGTACACGAAATTTACTTATTTTTTTTCTATTAGTCTATACACGAAACTTACTTATTTTTGTTCTATGAGCCTGTACACAAAATATACTTATTTTTGTTCTATAGTTTAGCAGTTATCGCGTTCATACGTTCGCAGATAACCACAGAAACAGTTTTCCTGTGAATGGACTTTCTTCAAAATTCATAGAGATCCATAAATTTATTGTAAAGAAGGCATATCGAATTTCACCTGTCCGCCATAAACACTTTTTCACTTATCGCATTCACAGACAAATAGATATAGTTAAAAAAATGCTCGAATTTTTTGACGATTACAATATTTTCTCCTTAAAAAATTGACATCTCTCAAGCAATCTATGCAATTAGAAATTCGTAAATTAACCATATCCCCTAAAACGTAATTCTCTATCACTCAAAACATATATCCACGTTGTACGAGGATTCACTGTATTTGGTTGCTAATGAAGAATTAATAAGCATTGTCCTTTATGTAATTACTACTTGTGAAAAACTAATAAACATGTAAGCATTTAATTTAATTTTTTTGAAAACAAAAGGAATAGATTTTGAGTAATGTTTTTAGAATCCTTTTGTGTATAATTCTATCATTACAGGAATCGCAGTTACGGTTTTAAATATATGTCCTTTAGGGAACTTATGGAACAATTATAGAGAACTAATGTTGCTAACACCTGGTTATTAGTTTCTAATCTAAAGGAAAGGAAATGAAGTAGAAATTGCTCTTCATATATTCCCCAATAGAACAAGTCACAAGTTGCTAAATGAGATCGTTTGGATGATATATCCTATTCAATTATACTAATATGATATATCTTAAGGTAACTGACTACGTTCGAAAGAATATTTTTGAACAATTGGATTTTTTAAAACTATTTATGGATTTTTTAAAAACTATTTATGGTTTTTAGATGTATTGCCAATTATAAACACTATAAATACAAAAAAAAAAAAATGGAAATATAATATATTTTGAGAAATAGAAAAATTTGTAGTAAATTTTAATGAAATTTAACCAAAACGGTTAACACTCTACACAAAATTGTAATGCAGCCATCTTATTTTTCTTTGTACACAAGTTATAGAATATACTGATGAATGAAATGAACCAAAATCTAAGAAACATTTTGAGATGCAAAGAAATTATGCGTAAAAATATACGTATATATATACATTTTTTTCCATAAATTTACAACTTAATTTTTCTAAAAACACCTATAAATGAAAAAGTGTTTCACCAACAATAAAACTTTTGGTTCATTTCATTGCCCACAGTGTTTAAAACACACGCAATTTTTATGTAAATACCTCTATTAGTTTTTGAGATATCATGTTAACGGTGGATAATTTTTATGAAAATTAAAGTTTGAGAAAATTGAAGTTAAATAATTTTTTAGCTAATATTTTTCTTTAAAATTCTCCTGGATGATAGGTCAGATCTCCCTTTTCCTAGAAAATACTATTTTGGAAAGAGGAAAGCCTGAACTACAAGAAATAATAATAAAAAAGGAACTCGCCAATGTGGTCGATAACCAGAGTTTTCAACGTAGTCGGATACCTTAATATACCCTATTCTATTATCTGAACCACCTAAGGCCACCTTATCCCTTACCAACTTGTTGTAATTCGCATTTGTGCAGAAAAGCCTGATACCTATTTGTATTTACATTGGTAAACACTTACATGGGTGTATACTGGAAATTTTCGGAACAATTGTTAGAATAAATTAGAAAAAAAATATATAACTGCCTGTCCATTGATAGTTTTGAAACTATTTTGAATTTAAGAGATAAGTTATATGTTTATAACGACAAATTATAAAGGACATGAAGCGTGTGTTTATGTGTACATACGCGCTCATAACCGTTTATCCTAAAATTACTAAACTGGCATAAACACGCTTCGGAAGGGGAAAATGTATATTTCGGAATAATATCTTTTAATTTCAGTTAGAATTTTAATAAAATAAAAAAATAAGCAAGGTTTTAGGGTATCTCTGTGATAACTTTCTAAAATTTTAACTCACAAAAATGTTTTTGTTACTTTTTTTTAATTATCTTTTCTGTGATAATAATTTATTTAATATGTGATTTTTGCTGAATTTTTTTGTAACAATAAGTTTTATTGTTGTAATGAAATTTACACCGTTTTCATATAAATTATTTAACTGCATAATTTTCTTTTATACTCAAATTTAAAGAATGATCTGTTTTTAATCTCTTAGCGACTAATAATAAAAATGAATGTTTAAGTTTGAACGTCTCTCTGTTTGTATATATACGTTGCCACTTTACAGGCCAAATCGTTTGATTTATAGCTTTGTTTGATTTTATTAGATTTGAAGTGAAATTTACAACTCAAAATAATTTCATTTTTCGTCACAATTTATAAACAACGATTAATTTAGAAAAAAAAATGTAATAAAATTTTTTTCACTAATTTTCAATAAAAATATCTTAAAATGCGTTGTTAGGCATTGATTTCTGTTTAAATAACTGCATACAAAAATATAAATTTTTCCAAGAAAATTATATTATTTTGTCGAAAAATTTGATGAACGGAAAATTTACTGAACGTTAAAGAGTGCTTAAAATTTGTAATTTTAAATGAAAAAAGAATCTGATAAAAGTAGTGATTTTCTAGCGATTAAACTCTTGTCTATTTTATCGGGGTTGAAGTTTCAAACAATTAAAAATAAAATTCCGCTTTCGGACTCGCAATGACGCATAAACCCAACTTAGCAAACCAAAATCAAAGATCAAACGTATCTTCACCAAAATTCCATCTGTGCTGCAATTCTTCCCAAAATTAATATTTCGCATCTAATGCAACTCTTTCTCCAAAGATTACGGAATTCATTAAGGCGAAAAAGTTGGGGAACTTTTTTTTTGGAATTTCTCTGGCACAGCAATTAATTGGATGCTCCAAGAAAATTCTCCCCCTAGGCTAAACACTCCTCTTGCCTAACTTCTTGCGGCATTAGAGGAATATTAATGACTCTGAAAAGTTCTCAACAGTGCTCTTAAATCAGCAAAGACTTTGTCACATTCAGCTTAACTTTTGGGGAATTTTAATTCTCTCCAGGTCTATTGAAATAAAAAGGCAGCTGCCTAATTTACTTTGCATAGCGTTAAGTTCGATAAACTTCAAACCATCTGCCGCTGGAACTTTCAAAAGAAGTTTATGGCAGCTGCATAAAATAGAACATTCAATAATTAAAGCCTTTTTGGCAGTCAGTGTGGAATTTTATTTTTAAATGTTGTGAATGTTTGAAAGATCATTATTTTTAATTATTATCATTTAGTTGAACAGTTACAAATTTAGATATTGCTTTAAAAATGACATTTCAAATGCTACTTTCTTGTTTTACGTATTCATTTTAAAATAATGGCAATATCTCAAGAGATAATTATTCGCTTAGTAAAGCAATATAGTCAGTAATTTAATGTTTGTATTACTTAGTTTTTTAATTTTTTTAAAAATTTTGTATTTATTATGTTAATTGTAGAATTTCCTAAACAATCTAACAAATTAAAATACGTATGGCAGATTTCATTTAGAATTTAAATTGTCGTTTGCAATAAAAGTTATGAATTGGAAACTTTTATATGTCAGAACGCGAATTAAAATGTGATAAGTTAAACAATTTTTTTACAGAATGTTACAAATTTTACATTATAATTTAGAGGATAATTTTGAATTTTTGACCAGAGTTTGACTATTTCAATAACTCAGACTAACTAAGACTTTGTCAAATATGGGATCATCTTCTGGAGAGAATTTTAATTCTTTCTAGTCTATTGAAATAAAAATGCAGTTGTCTTATTTACTTTGTACAGTTCTTATGGGTTTACATTCTGCCAATTATAAACGAACAGTAGGCAGCGCATACGTAGAAAAAAACTGATTTATGTTTGCCACAATTTCATAAGATAGATTCAGGCATTCCACGCTTGGCTATAAATTGCCATTTTGGCGTCCCTGAATTTTTTCTTTTACACTGCGTAAATTCAAATGACGGATATTTACACAAAGAAACATGGTAAAATAAAATAAAAAGGTCAACATACCTAATTTTGGAAAACTATCGAAAAGAAAAGGCAAATAAAACACTATCTCGCATCAGAAAGAATAAAAAAGAAAAAACATGTAGGAATTAATCAACAAGAGATCAATTTTTTTTCACGCCAAATTCTACACACGCATTCGAATTTGTGTTTTTAAATGCCACGAATGTTTGAAAGATCATTATTTTTTAATTACTATTAATAAGTGGAACAACAAAAAATCAGATGTTTTAAAAATAACATTTCAAATGCAATTTTTTTGCTTTCAATGTTCGTTCAAAAAATTATGGCAACATGTCAAGAGAAATGTAATCGCGTAATAAAGCAAAATAATCAATAACTGCATTGTTTTATTTTTTTAATTTTGTAATTTTAATTCCATCATGGTAAATTTATTAACTTCCTAGATTACGTGACAAATTAAAATGTCAAAATTCATTGTAAGATTCAAATTATCGTCTTACAATGTTTATTATTTAGAAAGAATTATATATTAAATTGCAAATTAAAATTCCTTTTTCTTGCAAAATGTAAAAAAATTGCTACATTATAATTTCGAAGATAGTTTCTTGAATTTTGTACGAGAGTTTGACGATTTTCTGCAAAAACTTAGAGAAATATTACAATTCAATAATGATTTTTTACATAATTTTAAAATCTAAAGATTTTTCTATTTAATGATACACATTTAGTTGTCGCTTTGTTTTTCCTCAAAATGGCAGTGTTTCTAAAAATATTTATTTTTATAATTTTCAGCAATAGATTTCGTAGTTGCAATGAAGTTTTAAAAAAGTTTTCTTTATTTCATAAAATATTTAATATATAATGTTTATGGTTTAATTTTTCATACGGAATAGGTTTCAGGCTTCAATATAAGATAGTCTTTTAATAAATTTATGAATTTTTTTTTGCATTTACATTTAAGATTTAACTTCATAATCAATCAACATTTTACAAAGTATGTAAATTTTCGAATTACAACCCTTGTGAAAACGTATTTTAAGAACTTTAGCTGTTATTACTTTAGTGTTTAATAATGGTGGTGTTATTTATGCAAATGTATTGTTAAATTGCTATAACTGTTGGTGGAAATCTACTTTAGGGTACCTCTTCCCATCGCGAAGAATGCCAACTCGCCAATGCAACAAGAATGAAACATGAAAAGGAAATAACTTCACACAATTTAGTATTAGGGCTGCTAGAAAAACTACTCTACCGGATGTTTTGGCTGCCATATTGTCAGCATTACCAAAGTAAATTTCAAAGTAAAGTTGTATTTAACTAAATATGCATCGAACAGTTTATCTAGTGTATCTTTTCTGTTACTTATTTCAAATCTAAATAGCTTCCTTTTATGCTTGCGATCTCATGTTTAGTAGCAACAGGCGGGAGTAGTCTTCTTGAAACTTTCTTGCATATTTTCAGATAAATTTTTGCCGTCCTTCATCCGCATAAGAACGTGGATCTTGAGTAAGGCCAAGTATGCCTTGCATGCCATTGGCGAACATTAGGTACAAAATATTGATCTTCGGTGTGAATTAAACATTTTTACTGAAACTGTCTTATGATCCACAGCAATCTTTTTAGCAATTAATCTCAAGCATTTCGTAATATATACTTGAAAATAGAATTTTTGATTTAGATGCGTTGTTTCCTATCAAATGGAAAACCAAAACTTGACACGGAATTATATTTACACTCGCAAAAACACATACCAAATTTCGTATATTAAATTCATTGTCTTTTTGTGTCACCGCATTTACATGTTTGAAAAAGTACAGATCTACCGAAAGTTAATTACTTGACGGATATGTTTCTTAATTTAATAGTCTGTGCTTTAGATATTAAACCTACGTGCCAAATTTTATCCATCGAGTCATCTTTTTTTTTCAGTATTAACTTACATTTAGACCGATAGAATCCCACTGAATGGATTTCGATCAAAATCCATTCAGTCCGAAATATACAAATTCAGTCGCAAGCCCTTGTACCAAGTTTCATCTGCATAGCTCAAGGCTTTTTTTAATTATCTGTTCACAAACAAACATATAGGCTAATAGGTAGATAGATAGACATAAAACCAAAACTCCGTCTAGCTCAACGCATTTTTGAGTTATCTTTGGCACCTACAGACAGACATTTTCCAGAAATGTGTTTTTCGAACTAAGGGTGGTTTGAAAGGTGGAGATTCGTCGAGATCTCGCGTTCGAATTTTTTGATGACTATAATACTATCGCTATATTTCGAATTAGAGAAAGTAAAAAGGATGTTTTCTGTGCAACTGTTCTGCATCGACAAAAATTTACAAACAAAAATAATAAGAAATAAAAAATAATGAGATGTAGCAGTTATTCTATCAGCTCTTTTGGATCATAGATGGCGATGCCTGATTAGGCACTCATCCCATAGTGCATTGCGATTGTATTTCTAATAACATGATATGCTGTTCTGTTAAGGTGCGCGCGTTAATTGCTTCCTGTTGCTTCCAGTGCACGGATCATAATGATATTCATTCCACCACAGAGATATATGATTTTTTCCCCATTCTTTTATAATCACCTTGTATGTAAGTTTTAGTAATACTAAAGATGAATACAATTATCTGTATGTTGGTGTTCTGCAGATCAAGTTTATAGAGATACTAAATTTGGTAAAAAGAGAGTAAATATGCTGTGTGAAATTTCAATACATTAAAAATGAGTCGAATTTTTGATCTTTTCAGTGTAACTTCCGAAAATATTATTGCACGAAAATGAATTTTACGTCGTTTTAAAATTAAAAATATTGTCTTTCTAATAATATGAATTTAAAAGTAATGCAAGCATTTTTATAAGTGTTGGTAATTTTTACAAAACATTTTTTTTTTTGATATTTAAAATAATAGATTTGATTTTAACTAAATCAATTGAGTGTTTTATTTTCTATTGCTAGAATCTAAGGAAGGATTTGGTTTAATACTTGGGAAATTCAATTAAAAAAATAAAGTATAAGAAAGTGAAATTACAGTACCACGAAAGATAATAATAGAGTATCTTTTAAGTTTTTTAATAGCACATTGATACCATGCAACTTGATTCTATTAGATGGTTCATACACATAATAAGCAGAGCAGATGTAAGATTGCTAAAATAACGCAACATAGATATCTGTCATAATTTTAAGCTTAAAAATATTTTTTGTGGGAGTAATTATGACCATTAAGTTACGAAAAAAATTTATTTGAAAATAACTTCAACCAATATTCCAGGCGAATTAGCTGGTCGCCAAAGGCAGCTAGCTATTCAAACTTACCGGCTAAAATGCATTCTTTTGAAAGACATGTTCCGCTCGCTATTCTTTCTGCTATCCGCAATCTACCTGGAAAGAAAAAAAAATGCATTCAGGTTGTAAACATTTATTCAGTATCTGCCATGCATAAGCACAAATACACACACACACACACAAAAAACTTATTTCAATTAGCATACTAAATTGTACTTTTTATAACGTAATAATTTGATAAAAAATTTAAAATTAATTGCGATTTTATCTATATTTGTATAAATAAAAATGTATGTTTTTTTTTTTGTATATCTTTTGAATAAATATAGAGTTTTTGTCCAATTTTGACGAAATTTGTCACACGAGCTATTCAGCATAAACAAAAGTCAACTTTGGAAATTTCAAAAATTAATTAAAAATTAAGCAATGAATGTTTGTAATTATCCAGTCATATTTTTGAAAAAAATTAACTAGTATAAATAATGTTTAAACCATTTTAAAATACAAAAAAAGTACCTATTCAATGTGAAGTATCAGTTTCAGTTTCATTTAGTTTTCTCAACTTTAATAATTTTTTAAATTTCGTTCAATAGATTTTAGATTATAATAATGCTTTTCTTTTTTGGTGAAATTCAAATTGATTAAAATTTTTCCATCAAGTCATTCGAGTGCTCATTTTTGCTCATATTATATTAAGATAAAAAATTATTCTAAATTTCTTTAAAGACAATATTTAAACAAAGATAAAAAAAAATTAAACAAAAATCTGTTTATTGGAATTAACATTAAGGATTGGAATCCCTTAGCATGATTTTCACCTATGCTTTTGCTTCGTTATATATACATTTGTTTTAATTTGCAGTAGCCCGCTGATTTTAATAAATTCATGTTTTTCGAAATACTCAAATAACAAGAAATAATAAATAAATGCGTTGCACGTCAATATTGTAACAGCCAGAACAGAAAATATTCATGGTGGACAAGTTGGTCGCCAAAAGCAGCCAGTTTGAGATATATATCTTTATTAAAAAAATTTCTTTGTTTTTGATATTTATTGCACTTTAATTTTTTTTTGATATGATAATCAATGCATCACAATTTTGCAATTTATAGTATTTTGCATAATATTTACATTATGTTATGCTAATAAATGGATTCTGATTTAAAAATTAGTTTTTATTATTTGCCACTTTTCAGTCTTTCTTACATTTCATGATTAATTTTTTTATAATTGTTATAGAATCTTATTATAATTTTTTCTAAAATTCACAAGCATATGGCGCTACAAGCATTTGAATCGTATATGAATTATACTGAATCATAATGAATTTAAGTTAATTATTAATTGATGATATGAAGGTATTGAAGTATTTTATCATCATCGGGTTACACATCCATTTAGAATTTTAGAACTCAAGCTTATGAGGAAATATGCAAATATTCAGTCATAAACATGAAAAATGTCATATGAAATAAAAACAATTTTAAAAAGTAAACACAATATTAAGTGATAATGATAGTTAATAAAGAGCTTTATAAAAATTCTAAATTGCTGTCGCATATGTTTCAATTGTCCGTACGAAATTTCGCAAAAGAGTCTTTTCTAGTTCTACAACATTTCTGTATTAAAAGTAATTTTCAAAATATGCAATGTCACTAAAAACACATTTGAAGTAATTACACTCGGACCCTCTTTCTAAGGTGAACGTTCATGTATAGAAAATCTCTATATATCGAGCATTTTCGAGAAATTTATGATTTTTAGGAAATAAGTTTCTGTGTATCAATTTTTTTAAACTAAAACAGAAGGAAAAAAAGAAAAGAAAAGAAAAGAAAAACCTTAGAAAAGATTTTTTTTATTCAATTGTGGCTAATAATCACATCATTCGAGACATATTAAATGATTGATTTGATAAAGATGAAAGAATTGATAGTGGTAGTAAAATTAATTAATTCATGGCATTCTAATTTGTTCCATAGATCTAGAGATTTATTTTCAACGTTTTTTAGTAACGAAGTGATTTTTAATCTTCGAAATAAAGGTGGATTTTATCTTGAAATGGCTTTGACAAAATGTTTAGATAGACAATAGGGAATATTTTATCAAAAATAGATTTAAAAAAATAATTTCGTAGCTTTGTAAGTATGTACTTTTATATTTTAATAGATTTACCCTTTACCAAATGGCTTATGTATCTATGCAATTTTTAAAAAAAATGTCTTTGACTGTTTAATGTTTAAATTAACATATATTGTTGGATTTAATAAAAAAAATTTGGAATGGAATTTTTAAAAATTCAATCTTAAAAGAACTTTTAATTTTTGCGATACAAATTCTATTGATCCTTAATTCATTGTAATTTTAATCAAATTGAAAATCGCTTTTATTTAAAGACCATTTTAGAATATTTATTGGTAAATATGGATACAAAATGAAATTACTTCATTTAATTATTAACACTTAATTTAATTCATATAAGTATTAATACTTATATTAAATCATACCGTTATCGAATTAATAGTTATAAAACATTTTTACAAGTTTATGGCATTTTTTAAATAATTAAAATAATTTTTCAGCCATTTAATAGCTGTTTAAACTTTCTATACGAGCGAATGCTTTTTTATATTCGTCCATTATTGTTTTAAATAATAATATATCTAGATAGGGATAATATCTTTTTTCTGTCCTAAATCAAGTTTATAAAACTCTGTAATATGTATTTCATTATTACGAATAATTTTAAATTTGTATGTGTTCATTTAAGAGAAATTTCTCTAATAAGTTAAAGATTTTTGAAGGTTAAATTCTATGAAACCGTGATAACATTATATTTATAAAACTTTTATTTAAATATTCTTTATATGAGATAATTTTACTGGGTTTTCAAATATTTTATAAAAGGTTTAGAAATATATTTAGAAATAAACCTTTTAAGCGTATACTTTGATTACATGAAAAGACAAAATCGAAGTCTTATTAAATTCTAAAATATTTTCCTGAATATTGAAAAACATATTTTTATTTTTCTTATCTTTTTGAAATGCGATAGGAATTTTAATCTCGGCAAAATGAAACAATTTCTTACGCTTTTTTAAAAATTTTTTTATCAAAGAGAAAAGAAATTTTTGCTCCTCTTTCCAATTCAAAAGCACAAATTCGGGATTGCGCTCGAGTGACTGCACACGCGACGCTGAAAAAGAATTAAGTATTCATTTATTTTCCATTACTTTCCCATAAGTAGGTTTAAAGAAAGATTTTCCTCATTCAATACTGATAACCATGAAAACAGATGCAGCAGTCGTAATAACATTTGCCCCGACGACTTGAAGCCCGAAAGTAAAAACAAAACACAATTCGCGCAGGAAGAAGAAAAAGCAAACAATTTTTTTTCCTTTGTATTTTTTTATTATTTTTTTGTTCTTCTCCGTGAGATGAGAAATGAACAAATCGAAAAATTTCATTCGTGTGTTACAATGTTACTTTTTCTTCTATTCTTTTATTGTTTTTTTCCCGCCTTGCAACTCCTTCATCGTGTGGTCGCGATAAGAAAAAAAGTGTTTTCTTTGACAAATATCAAATTCGCAATTTCTTTCGAAGGGATTTGAATTACCTGAGTTGAGTAAAAAGTTATCTTCTTTCCGCTCTAGTAGTTTTTTTTCTCGATGTTTGTGTTCGTTTTTTTCCCTTGAAGAAAGCGATGAAGCGACGATTACCTTATAATATTAATTTTATCGCTCGTGTGAAAAGTTGTTTGAAGTCTGAGTTCTAACCATTTTATTGAAAGTTTTCATTCTGAATACATTGATAAAATAAGAAGCTTTAAATGAAAATAAAAAAGAGAATGATTGAAATTCTCTTGCACTACAGTTAAAGTTAAAACATAATTTCTTTTCTTTAAGCTAAGTTTAAGCTCTTTTCTTAAGCTAAGCTTTTTATTCGCTAAACGATATATTTTCGTGCTGCATACAATTTGCGAGATAAAGTAAGTTGTATCCTACTTTGAGTTTAACGCATGGTTTCAATTCAAAGCTGCGATTTGAGTTAACTTAAAATTAGTTTTTCAAATAATATGCTAGTTATTTTTAAAATATTTTAAACCCGAATATTTATTGATTGATATTTGTTGCGTTTTTTGCGCTTCCAACATTTTTTAAAAAATTTTATTTTGCTATTCTCAATAAAAATTTTACAACGAAGTTAAATTTTTTATATAATTTTTTTCACTTTATTCTGCAAATTGTTTAGTATTTTTTAAGTATATAGTTTGTAAAGCAAGTTACATTTGAGTTCAATACATGATAAAGAGGCTATGAATAGGTTGTTTTCATGCTTAAAAAAGCATTATGTCTAAAACTTTGCGTATAATTAAGTGAACATACAAAATGTATACATTTCATGGAATGCAATTTTACAATCTTTAATAAATTTTAATAAATTTATTACAAACGATATTTAATTGAGAATTTATATCTATATTAAATAATATATTCTTCATAACTGAAGTCTAATACATGAAAATATTGTCAGAGTAAAAAAAGTGAAAATGTTGGGAAATGGCAAAAAGAGGTTTGGATTTGTCCGTAGGGACATTATACATGTAGTTCTCCGCCATTAACGCTTAACTCGCCCTTTGAACTATTTAAAGGACATAATAATATAGAGGAGCATTTCATGCCGATCCAATTGTGGATATTTCTAATTAGGCAAACTAGGCCACTGCCTAAGGTCCCTGGACTAAAGCGAATAGCTGACCAGTAGATAAAAAAAATGCCGTCAACCAATACTTTCATAAATAAATTTTTAAAAAGACGAAAAAAATTTTATTATAAATTACAACAACTATAATCTATGCACATATTAAGTTGTTAAAATCATAAAGTAAAGTATCAGTAATTCATTTTTATAACCTGAACAATTAATAATTCATTAATTGTACAGGTTATTTTGCCTTAAATAGGTCTTGTAAAAAATGTATATTTTTTTACTTCAAAACCTTATATATCCTTTATAATTCATAAAAATAATTAAATGTTTGTTTATATGTAAGGAAATCATTAACTATTACTTATAACTAATTTTTCATGCATTTTATGTTATTAATTTTATTTTTCTGGGGGATCCATATTAAAAGATAAATAAATTGAAACATATATATTTTCACAAATCTATTAAAATCAACATATTACTTACATAAATCATTCACTTATGCATTAAGTTAAAAATTCATTGAAATGTAAAAATAAATTCTTCAATATTAAAACAAAGGTCTAGTGACACAAAATGCCTAAATTTGACACTATGTTTATCATATTATAACACATTGCTTAGTTTACAATTTAATAGTGGAAGCAATGTTTAAATATTTATATTTTTTTTTCTTTAAATGTTTACATTTTTTAAATATTTACATTTTTTAAATGTTTACACTTTTTAAATAATTACATTTTTTTTTCTTTAAATGTTTACATTTTTAAAACATTTAAATTTTTTTTAATGTTTATATTTTTTAAATATTTACATTATTTAAAAATTTACATTAATACAAACAATATTTAAATATTTATATTTTTTTCTTTACATTTTTGTTTTTAAATTCACACAAGCAGATTTAAAAATTTAGTTTCTGTATTACAAAGTATCAATTTTACTATCTAAAAACGTACACTCAATATCCTTGATGTAATATTTCAATCAGTAAATTATTATATTACAACTAATCCCATAAAAATTTATTCTAAAAGATAATTTTCTTAGTCTTAGTGCGAGAAAAACCAGCTTAGCAAATTATGTCTAACTGTACGTACACTTCTACAAATTCAATTTACTCTGTTGAGTTGCCAGCAAATTAATTTTAGTTATTTGTTATGATCACAAATTCTGTTCCCCAAAAATCCTATTACTGCTCGGCAAGTAATTAGGTTCGGCTCTTTTTACATTTACTTCGACTGAAGCAAAGTTGCGAATTCCAATTATAAGCAATTTCCGCTGCACAAACTGTTAAGATTCAGCAAACATAATTGAATCATCGCCAAGGCGTGTTGTAACTTTGTAGGACAATGAAAATGAAAGACACATCGAAGAACTAAAAAAAAATATTTCCGATAATTTCGGTAAATCACTGCTTCAAAAAACTCAATTGCCGCCATTTAATCGACAGTTTAGTCCAATAAATCAGCGTCAGAACAAGAAAATGGCGCCGGAAACATAAATCAGCGAATGAAAATTAATGGCTCTCTAAATGACGTTAAATATCTGTTTTCGATTCGGCGCAGGAAATCGTCTGCGTTGCATAGTCGGCAATTTCATTTCATTTGCTGCTGCCAGCAATATTGAATTAAGGTAAACGCATTCGGCATTCCTTTTTTTGTGTTAGAATTCTAATATTTTGTGAGAAGAGTGAAAAAGATACGACTTATAACGAAATAATTTAATTCATATTTCGTGAATTTAGTTTTCCTGTATAGGTTTTGTTTTAACTGCAATAAAAGATTAAAAATGTTAATTATTTCCATCCCTGCTTTTATTATTAAACGAACCCTGAAGCATTTTAGTTTAAAAAATAATTACAGAATGTAATTGGCTGATGTTTTCGAAACAACTATTAGTTTTTTACTTATCGTTACAAACTAATTAATTTCCTGTTACTTATTGGCAATTATTTCTTCGTTTTCATAGCATCTACGTTAGCGTTATTTGATTTCAAATTATCATTGACTGCGCAAACATTGGAGCGTTCACATTTTGTTCCTTAATGAAGATCCTTTGTTCTTCCTATCTCTATATGAATGCATTAAATTTGACATTTTTTAGTCCATTTAATGGAAATCTTTTAGTTCAACGTTGTAAAAGTCTTTGATGTTTTCTTTTTTCTTTGTAGATAACGTTCTTTTATTCCTACTTGCACTTAATAATATATATTAGTTTACTGTAAGTCTGTAATTCCATAAACTATAATTTAATATTTACAGATCTCGATATCCAATGCAGGATTTCTTATTAACCAAACTAGGCAACGATATAAAGAAACAATTTGTGGATATTTAACCTTTAATTTACAAATGATCCGAGAGTAGGAACTGGGAGAGGAAATATAAGTACAATTTGATACCATTTGCATTGTTCAAATTACTATTAGAACCTTTAATTAAATTTCATCTCAGTTTTCTATGCTATCGCGTAAAAATGCATTATTAATTTATATAATGAATTATATTAAATATGTATTTACTTATCTAAGAAGTCTAATGGGATAAGAGGGCTCAAAAAGAAGAATATAAGATGAGAATTTAAGTGTAACAATCATTAGCGTTGAGGCAAATTATTTTTTTTTCTGAATCGAACCAAAAACAAAGAAGTATGCAAAGAGGAAACACTACAATCGTCAACACATTAGTTCTCGAGAATTTTAAGAATCTCTATGTTTCAAACTTCTCTGAATCGAAAAATTACCTTTTTGAATTATGTCTATATTTCTGGCTGCAAGCATGCAATGGAACTTTGAACTAGATGGATGAAATTATGAAATTTGGTATGAAGTCTTTTCAACAAATGTGCAGATTTCTATCAAATTTTGAAAGAAATCGATTGAGAGGAAGTTTGTCCAATTGCATGTCAGAGTGCAAGTGAATGGATAACCGCAAATCCTAAATTTCTAACTAACATAATTTGATGCATGATTTTAGCATCTAAGGGGTAGATACGTTTCGAAATATTAATCAACTGGTCAAAGGATTTCTCGTCTGTTTATCTGTACATTTTTTGGTGCTTAAAAGACATACATCAGAAATGAGATAAAGGATATTTTGTATGTCTTTCTAAAATTGTAATTCTGTATCATATTTTGTTTCAGAAAAAGCCTCCAAAATGTATATATATATTTTTTTCTGTATATGAAACTCAGAAAGCTAATTTGTCAGATTCTGAAGATAAAAATCTGAGCATTTCACGACTTGATTCCACAATTATTCGAGGAAGGTGATTACTCCTTTTTATTATGGTATAATATTTTTCCACATAAAATTTTGGAACAAAGTGGCAAAGTGCTTTTTCACCAAGTTTTTTTGTTCATTTTTTCTTGTACTTTTTCTTGATAAAATTACTAATATTATTAACATTAATTCGAGGTCCACAATATTTTCCATTTTTAAAAATCTTTTCTACCAATAATCAGAATTATAGCAATGAAACTAAATACTTTTATTCTCATACTCATCCCCTTTCTCTTTTTTTACAAAAAGTTGATTTAAAAAGCAATATAGGCTAGAATATACAAGCTAGCCTGTATCCTGGCCTAGGGGTAGGGCGTCTTCTCTTTGATTTGAGCGTCCCAGTTTCGAGTCCTGGTTCGGGCTAGTTTGTTTTATACTCTGTGTTTATCTGAGAGGGGTGTGAAAGAGACCTCCTGTAAAAGTGGTTGTGCTTGTGAGTGTCATCTTCATATGAGATAAAGTCAGATTTCTGCCCTTGGGAGCTCAGCGTCCTTTACCCTCAGAAGCAACTGCACCCCTCTTTCAACGATCTCTTGTCTTGGTTTGAATTAGTGTTCAACCCAAGGGGGAAAAGTAACAACATATATAAGTTGAAAAAATCATTTGCATTATATCCGAATTAACATTACGCCCAATCAATTCCGATCCGTTCTGAGGCACATGAATATGAAAAAACCAGACCGCCGCGACAGCATTAGCGGGAACTGAAGTTGAATTCTAATGGTCATCAACGGCCACGGTACGACCCCTCCTGTAGAAGGTATATCCCTCATCGGAAGGGAGTATCTGACCCCACACCATTTCTGTAACCCACCCATGTGACGAGAACCAACCACCATACCGGAAAGTTCTTATCATCATATCTGAGATATACTCCCAGTGGGGAAATTAAGCTCAGAATGTCGAACGAATTTTTTGGAAGAAAATAATAAAGGTGTTTTTCTGATATTTTTTTGATAGCATTATTCAATATATTTTCGTGCTAAACAATGCTATGAAATCACAGTATATTAAAAAAGAACTTTAGCACATGAAAGATTCCAACGTGTTTCAGCATGTTTGTTGATGTCTGAAAATTCCTTTGAACTTTATTATTTATTGTTATTAAATTAAATAATATAATTCAATTCTGTATATGTTACCGTTAGAGCTCGAAAGCCGTTAATCTGCAGGTTAACTGATTTCACCGTTAAAGTGCGGAATCAAGAGCTTACCGCATTTTAACTAGGTAACGTGCACATTAGCGGTTTCCCTATCGTTTAGGTTCAAAAGTTTGTCTCATTTCCATTTTCCTACTCCCCCCCCCCCCTCTCCCACCATTTTTAGTTTGGTGTCGTCAGCGTCTGCCTGTCGCCGATTATTTTTATTTCTCATCATATACGTAGGTTTCCGGTGCGTAGCATGGCTAATTTTGTTTCTAAATTCGTTTCTGCTCGTTAGAGCGTGAATTTCCATTGTGATATTTTGAAAGCAGAAATTTTTTTATTTTAAGAAGATTAATTAATTAATTATTAATTTAATTAAAAGCATATTTTAAAAAAAATCAGGACATTAGTTGATTCTGTCAATTAGGGTGTTGATTGTTCGATTGTATTAACTTGATTCTTCAGATAACAAAAAATAAATAAATAACATACAATTTAAGCGCACAGAAACGTAACTGTTGTTCCAGCAAAGATTTTATTTTCACTTTAAACTATTAAGTAATGGGTAACTAAACTATTAAGTAACTGTTATTTAAACTATTAAGTAATTATCAAGTAATGTGCAGATTATCTAGGTAATTCGCAGATTACCTAGGTAATTTGAGAATTGAAAAAATTCCAGCACTTCAGCGGCACTTTTTATCCCCCTAGTTAATGTGCAGATTTGCTAGAAAATCTGCAGATTAACTGATTTTTGTACTTTAGCAGTACTATAAAGTAATAAAGATATGGAGACGAATTTTCAATTGCATATTTGAAATTTATTTTATTTTTCGTCTTAAGAATGAATGCATACTGCCTATATGATGGCGGATAATAAACAGAAAAAATAATTTTACCACTTAAAGATTTCAGAGCTTGAAAATTTAAAATTCTAAATTGATGAATTAAATGAATTTATTTTGATTGACAGAATTGAAACATTAATTTATGATGGAATCTTAATCTCATATTAGATTTAAAAAAATAATTTGTCACATATAACACATATTTCCAACTGAGTTAAATTTTATGCATTTTATGATTAAGACTAAAAAATATAATTATAATCGAATTCAGAAGAAATTTGTCCGTTTATGAATTGCAGCATATTACTTTCATGACGGCAGACGATCAATAGAAAAAAAAATTATCAATTTTACTGCTTGTAGATATTTAAATCTCAAAACCAATGAACCAAATGAATTTTTATTGATTGTCATAATCAAAATATCAATTTATACTTGGATCATAACATGACTAAATGTAACTCTCGTGTTAGAATTTCAAAAATTAATTTATCACATAGTGCATGCATACTTCTAATTGAATTACAATTTTATAGATTCATGATTAAGGTGAAGAGATATAATTATAATAAAATTCAGAAGAAATTAGTCATCTTATGAATTACAGAATATTACAGCAGACGATAAAAAGTAAAAAATAATGAATTTTACAACTTTATGCCATTATATTTAAAACTTAAAACTGGCGAACCAAATGAATTTGTATTGATTGATAGGAGCAAAATATCAATTTATGATTGGATCATAACATTAATGTATACTCTTATGTTAAAATTAAAAAAAAATTATAACATACATGCGTATTTCCAATTGAATTACATGTTATAGACTCATGATTAAAATGAAGAAATGCAATTATAATCGAATTCAGAATAAATTTGCCGTTTTATGAATTACAAAATATTAACTTATGACGGCAGACGATAAATAGTACAAATAATTTAGTTTATAAATTTAAAATATTATTTAAATCTCTAAATGGGTGAACAACAAAATGAATTTGTATTAATTGACAAAATAAAAATAAATACGATTGGATCATAAATGGCTGCATGCATACTTTCGTGTTAGAAATTAAAAAAAAAATTATAGCATACTTATATTTTTTAATTGAGATGATTATTATTGATTTATAGTTAAAACTAAGAAATATAATTATAATCGATTTCAGCAAAGTAATAAAGTCTGTTTCGATAAATGCGAGTACAGTTTTCTGATATAAAAAATTGATATGGATACATTTAATGTATTGCTATTTCAAAGAATATTATTTTAATTTGAATTATTCAGATATATTTATTAGTATTATTTGATATTTCAAAGTTTTTTAAATACTACTTTTAATAATAAATGCATAATAATTGCAGCAAGAATAATTACGTCGCCGTTTTGTGAAACGCTTTAAAACAGCTGATTCGATAATAAATCAAATGCTACCCTAAAAATAAGAATTAAACCGGACTCAAAACCTGTAAAAATAATACGAACATTCCGAACATATCCTTTTGATATCTCTTAAAAACAACCATAAACCCTCTGCCTTAAAATCATGGTATTGCGGCTTTTATCGCTCAGTTTCCTCCTAGACAAGCTTCATTTAAAATATTTACAATCGTCGTACGGATATAAAGAGTAACACACAGTAAACACAAAAACGAAAACCATTTCAATGATCTGCGAGGAAACTATCCCACTGATGGGAGGCGAGGGGTTTTCCTTAACTCGTTAAGGGGACGTAAACACTGCTTAAGCACCGTAAGCAGGCTGCGCACGTGCCAACTGGACTCTGGGGAATTGACAAGCGGAAGATACTTATCAGTGAATGGCAACATAAGCGGAAAGGAGAGAGAAAAAAAAAAACAGTAGTTGTAGTAAATAAAGTGGATGAAGAAGTCAGGTAGCCTGAATTCGTGATTTGCCAACCGGGAATTTCTTATCCTTAGCTAAGCCTTATTTAATCATTAATTCGAAGAGGATATTGTATTGGAGATTCTGGAGATTGCCAATCTTGGATTTTTCTTTGGTTATCACAAAGATATTTAGAGAATTGAGTAAATGGTAGACACCGATTAATCGGGTAAGTGGAAGTTAGTTAGAAAAGAAAACATATCTTCGGACTGTTTGGAAATCTTTCACGATAAATGATTAGATTTGTAAAATCTTTTAAAAAATGATATATAAAATATATTTACAGAGCTAAATATCTGAAATCATTTTAAAATGTCATAATTAAAAAAAAATTTAACTATAATTATCAGTTTTTGAAAAAATCTGCTTACCTAATAAAAATTTAGCAAAATTTTCAATGTTAAGGAAATAGTGAGAAATATTTTAAAAAAAAGAGGAATATTTAATTTTTATTTCTCTTGTTTACTTTTTATACTATTTAGCATGATATAATATAGCAAATGAATGGATTCTAATATAATAAAGGAACATTTTATTACAAATAGATCATGATTTTAATAAGTGAATATTTTATGAATGTTCAAATTTGTCTCTTTTTATTTTTTTTAATCCAAATTATTCAATGCTTTAAACTGAAAGCAATAGTAAAATGGGACTAATTATATATATATATATATATATATATATATATATATATATATATATATATATATATATATATATATATATATATATACTGTATATTTTTAATTAAAATTTATCTGCATTAAGTATTTACTATATTGCTGATACAAATGTTAAAAAATCTGTCATTATTTCCCTTATTATTAGAATATAATCAGTTATTTTAAGTGTTTTAATTTTTTCAAATATAATTTCTCTTTTTATTTTGAAAAATATTATTCGAAAAATATTTCCATAAAAGAATGTGTAAAATGGGACTAATTAAAGCTATTTGCAGTATATTTTAAATTAAAAATAATATGCAGTAAGCATTTACTATTTTACTGATATAAATGTTTAAAAGATTATTTCTCTTATGATTGGAATATAATGAATTATTTTAAGATTTTTAAATTTTTTTCTCATATAATTTCTTTTTTTTTATTTTGAAAAAGATAATTCCAAAACAATTCCATAAACGGATTAAAATGATAAACTACCCATACGACCTGCGCTCTAATTAAAGTGATATTCATCTTCCCCCTTTTAGAAATAATGTGTACCTGTAAGAAGGTCATGACAATTCAGCAAATAAGATTTCTGTATTTTCTAGAATAAAGAAAAATATATGTTATATATCTTCTATATTTTTTCAACCCATTGAAATCAAAATTTGGGACCAAACTGCAATTTTAGTTACAAGATATCATACCAAATTTCACTTATCTATGACGCTGCTCTTTTGAGTTATCGTGTTTATACACGCTTGAATAAACAGACAAGCAGACGATAAATGCGCTGAAAAATTTTGTTTCAAATTTGATACGATTTGACATTTCCGATATTATAACTGTGCAGGAAGTGTTATTTATCAAGCTCTTCATGTTTACATGCAAGTAAAAGTACAAGCAGACAGGCGGCCAATCCCTTGACAGATTTGATTCTAAATACGATATACATCTACATTTTAGAAGTTAGCTATCTAGCTTTTTAAGTTTTGAAGTGACCTTGTTCACTTGCACTCAGACAGACAGACAGACTTATTGAGAATGGGTTTCATTCAAAATGTGATACAAATATCAAAAAATTAATTTAAAAATCAAGTACCTTTTAAATCAAGTAAAATCAAGTCCTTTTGAGTTGCTGCTTTCACTGATTGTGAGACAGCTATCCGTTCTCATACACTCTGTGAAAAATTATTATTCCATTCCCCATATTTATACATATATCAGTTATTTATTACATATATACTTAGACAAATATCGGATATTTGTTACACATATATTCACATATCAAATATTTGTTACACATATATTCACTTATCAGATATTTGTTACACATATATATACATATATCAGAGGTTTGTTACACATATATACACATATCAGATGTTTGTTACACATATATACACATATCAGATATTTATTACACATGCGTGCTCAGAATCCCTTTGATAAGAGATTTGGGCTTCATTATATAGTTAAAAAAACATGTACTTGTGTATTATTAGCAACTGACATTGATGAACAATAATTACCAAAGATCCTTTTAACTTGCGATTTTTGGAGATCGATCGATGGAGACATGAAAATCGAATATGAATTTTGGATACATTTCTTGCGATCGATTAAAATTGAAATTTGATACTGCATTACAAGATCCCCTACCAAATTTCATTTATTTAAATCATTACGTTTACACGCATGCAAAAGAACAAACTAACAGACTATCAACTCTTTGACCGATTTGATTCAAATTTTAATATAAAGCTACCCTTTATAGGTTACATCTGCCAACTAAATTTTATCTATCTAGCTCTGTGCTGTAGTAGTTACCGTGTTCATCCATTCTCAGATAACCCGAAACAGATTTCTTCTTGATAAATCTCTTAAATTATATAGAAATATACAATTTCAGTGTAAGGCTCATATACCAAATTTCATGCGCTTAACTTAAAGCATTTTTCAACTATCGTATTCACAGAAGATAGAGCAATACTTAGGCAAACGGACATTATTCCAAAAACGTGTCTTTTGAATTCGAAGAGTTCTGGAACATATAAATTCATCCAAATCTCGAGGTCGTACTTTTAGACGATTTGCATTTTTTTCTCTTTGTGTATAAGAAGCTTTTTAATCCAAAAATTCTTTCTAATTCTTTGTGTATAAGAAGCTTTCTATTCTTAAAATGAATAAACATAATAGCTTACCACTTCGTCCAGTTATCTCTATATGATGACAATGTTCGGATGACGAAAAAGTATCATCCTGACCTACTCAAAAGTGTCCAGAGATGCTGTCTGATAAATACATATTACAGACACGAATTACAAATTAATCATCCCCGGAATTTACACCAACATTTTACGTGAGAAATGCGACCATTATCGAAATGTGTACAATAGGACACAACCATCATTACTATATTTAAGGAAATAAGATCCGGTTTATTTATACGATGACTTCCCATCCTCGTGAATCTATTTTCTACGTGAATGAAGGTAGGTTTACATTCGACCAGTTATAAGACGGCCAGTAAGACAACGCATGCTCATAAAGGGACTGATTTATGTTTGCCATAATTTCATAACACAGATACAGGCCTTCCCTGCTTGACCATAAATTGCCGTTTTGGCGTCCCTTGAATTTTTCTTTTCACTGCGTATCGTATTGAAATGACGGATATTTACGCAAAGAAACATAGTAAAATAAAAAAGAAAGGTCAACATACCTAAATTTGGAAAATCATAGAAAAAAAAAGGCAAGTAAAATAATAAAAAAAGAGAAAAAAATGCTGGAATTAATCTATGATAAGTGATAAATTTTTTTACGCCAGAAAAAAGTCAAATTCTACAAACTCTTCAGCAGTAAGGTAAAAAAAAAAAAAAAAAAAAAATTGCAATGCAGCGACATGGTGTCCCATCGGGACAAGTTCTTGCCATTGATAGAACAGCATTTTCCAGCCTTTCTACGCATGCGCTGCTGCAGGCCGTCTTCTAACTGGCCGAGTGTAAATACACATCAAATCGCAACATTTTATTGATATCTCCTTAACTCAGTTTTTGGTCAAATTATTGAACGAGAGAAAAATAATGATATAAAACGTAATAATGAACATGTTTAAAATAAAAGTGGCCATAACAAAAGGAGAGCAAATCATCGTCTGTTATGTGCACAGTAAAGATTCGTATCAAACATTTTCAGTCTTCTACAAATATACAATATACAGGTCTGATGAAATTGCCCGAGTAATTTCTCCTCAAGATTATTAAGTAGTATTAAAAATATTTCAGAATTAAATTAAAATACTTTTTTAACAAATTATAATCTTATTATATTTTCAAATATTTATTGTTCAATATTTTAGGACAATAAATATTTATTGTTCTAAAGATTTAAGAACAACAATCGCTGCCATTGCCATCCTATTTTGTAATATCTCCAGAAATCATCTCGTTGAGCGAACGCTTGTGACTCATGCTACGGCTGCTAGTGCCTGCAGTGGTTTAATTCAAAACGAATAAAAACTCCAAAAAAAACTATTTTTATTACATAGTTATTATTTATGTTCATTCAGTAAATAAATGTGTTCGGTTGCTGGAATTTCATGGAATTTTTTTTAAAATCATATGCAGAGTAACGGCCTTCTATGTCTTTCCATTATATCTTCAGTAGGATACCTAGATAAAGAATTTGAATTTTATCGTTATAAGCCGATCGCCAAATATGATTAAAAATGGCACGACGATGAGTTTTTTTCTCTTTCAAAATGAATTTAAGAATTGCCAGGAATTCATTAATATGCCTCACAAGATTTTTATGGAATCGAATAGTTCCATAAAAAAATAAATTTGATGATTATATGATTAATTAAAATACCTTTCAACGCGATATTAAAAATTCGTTTATAACCGGAATTCTGATATGGAATTGCTTAAGGGATATGAATTTTCCAGATATCAATTGTTTTTTTCATTACTACACTCGAATTTTTGTTTTCAATCAAAGATTCGATGTAAATACAATAACTATATCGTTTTCATTTAATTTATTTTCATTTATTTAAACGAAGTGCATTCTACAGAAATTATAGAGTTGCATAGACACGAACATCAACACATCAAAGTATTTAAAAGCTGTAAGAGTCAGAATATTCATAGAAAACATATTAATTTTTATTACATACTAGCCGCCTTTGTCGACCAGCCGGTTCGCCAATCTTAATGTTCGTTTAAATTTTAATAATTAAATATTTTACACAATTCCTACTTTAATTGATAATTATAACAACTTCAAAATTTTGATAGTTATATAATTCACTCCTAATATTATAAAGGGCTTCAGTCATAACGTAATATGTATCTCTCTAATTTTTTGTTAGCTCTCGTAGAATTTATGCTTTAAATTAAAGTGGAAAGAATTAATCTGGAAATAATATAATAATATTTTTTTACTGAAACAAAGCATTTTTTTATAATATGATTACTGATAACCGTGTCACTGAGCGTTTAAACTTTATGGGCAGTAAAGAATATCTTTCTTAATTTATGCTATATCTCAAGAATTTGTCAACAAAATTTTCTCAGATTCATTATGAACAGATCAATTCATTAACAATGTTTAATTTTAAATGCATCAAACACTAAGAAAATAAAATGAATCGTTTAAAATAATCGGTCTAAAACAGGTTTAAAAAAACTATTTAAAAAACGATATACTTGAAACTATATGCATATACAAAAAATATATAACTAACATAAATACAATTTAATTACAAAAGCATGCAACTAATCTAAAAATATTTTAAATCAAGTATCATCCGTTGATAATATTGTCAACAATCAGAACACAATGCGCATGCGTGAATTTTCAACGCCAGTTATGGTAACGTAAATGCGTGAATTTTTCTACGCCAGTTGAGGTAACGCTATGCAGATTAGAAATTTTTAATTTTATTTATTCTGTGTTATTTTAATTCAAAAGTACTTCAGAATGAATCTGAAAGATCGGTTAATTAACAATGTTTAATTTTAAATGCATGAAACATTAAGAAAATAAACAGAATCGTTTGAAATAATCTGCCGAAAAATGTTAACCCTAGCCTCATTACTGTTGGGAAAAAAAAAAACTGAAGCCTTACTCATTTGGCGTTGGGGAAAATGAAAAGATTTTTTTGGCGGGAAAATTAGTTTTTTATTAATAATCAAAATTTTAATTAAAAATTCAAAAAAAGGGACCCCAGGTGCACATTCCGACCTCTAAGGTATACATGTACCAAATTTGGTAGCTGTAGGTGAAATGGTCTTTTCTGTAGAGCGCCAACACACACACAAAGACACACACACACACATTGAACTTTATATAAGTATAGATTAAATTTCAAACATCTTAAAAAACAATCAAATGGCAACATCAGTCAATTGATTAATTTAAATGCAAAAACTTTTTTTTAATCTTTGAAAACGATGCTGCACATTAAAAAAAATGTAAGCACTGTATTTAAAAATAATTATTTAGAATTTATAAGCTGTGAAATGTAATTTTAAAAATATTAAAAAGGATTGGAAACTTTATAAAATTTAATAAGATTTATATAAATAGAGAGTATTGAAATTTCACAAACTCATTTTGGAATAAATTCTTATTTCTGAAATTTCTAGTTATATAGCAAATTGAATATAGTTAAATATGTTATGCAGGCAATCATATGATTGCCTGCATAGGAAATAAAATTGAAAACTTTATAAAATTTAATAACATTTACATAAAGAGAAAATATTGAAATTTTATAAATTCATTCTAGAATAAATTATTACTCCTGAAATTTCTAGTCAATATAGCAAATTGAATATAGTTAAAAATTATGTTATGCAGTCAATCATATGATTGACTGCATATGAAATAAAATTGAAAACTTTATAAAATTTAATAACATTTACATAAAGAGAAAATATTGAAATTTTATAAATTCATTCTAGAATAAATTATTACTCCTGAAATTTCTAGTCAATATAGCAAATTGAATATAGTTAAAAATTATGTTATGCAGTCAATCATATGATTGACTGCATATGAAATAAAATTGAAAACTTTATAAAATTTAATAACATTTACATAAAGAGAAAATATTGAAATTTTATAAATTCATTCTAGAATAAATTATTACTCCTGAAATTTCTAGTCAATATAGCAAATTGAATATAGTTAAAAATTATGTTATGCAGTCAATCATATGATTGACTGCATATGAAATAAAATTGAAAACTTTATAAAATTTAATAACATTTACATAAAGAGAAAATATTGAAATTTTATAAATTCATTCTAGAATAAATTATTACTCCTGAAATTTCTAGTCAATATAGCAAATTGAATATAGTTAAAAATTATGTTATGCAGTCAATCATATGATTGACTGCATATGAAATAAAATTGAAAACTTTATAAAATTTAATAACATTTACATAAAGAGAAAATATTGAAATTTTTTAAATTCATTCTAGAATAAATTATTACTCCTGAAATTTCTAGTCAATATAGCAAATTGAATATAGTTAAAAATTATGTTATGCAGTCAATCATATGATTGACTGCATATGAAATAAAATTGAAAACTTTATAAAATTTAATAACATTTACATAAAGAGAAGATATTGAAATTTCTCAAATCCATTCTGGAATAAGTTCTTATTTCTGAAATTTCTGGTAAATACTTAATATATAATATAGTTAAATTTGCAATCCAGTCAGTAACATGATTGACTGTGTATGAAAGATGATTACAACTTTATAAAATTTAATAAGATTTAGATACCTAGAAAGTACTGAAATTTTACAAGCCCATTCCAATAATTATTCCAATTCTTATTTCTGAAATTTCTGGTCAAAACAACAAACATAATAGAGTTAAATATGCAATCCTGTTAATCATATGATTGAAGACTTTATAATAAAAACAACACTCAAGAAAGATCGAAATTCCAAACAAAGAATATCAAAAATATTAAGCAGAAAATTCACACAAATAAAATATTGTAATCTTAAGAATAAAATCGATTTTGATCATCACCTCATTTTGGATCTCCTTGAGTCCAAAAAAATGCATGTATATGTACGCGATATTACAAAAATGCTTTGAGCTAAATAGGTGAAATTTGTCTTAAGTTTTAACATCAAATTTTGAAATATCTATCAAATTTTGAACAAAATCCATTAACCCAAAAGCTGTCTGTCCAAGAACAGACAAACACGTCTACAAAGCTTAAAGAGCTCTATAAATATCAAATCATCTCTATAAAATCAAAATCAGCATGTAATGTGTAGGTGCGTATCAAATATTGAATCAATTCTTTCAAGGGGTGACCCTTTTGTTTGTCTGTACTTTCACAGGCATGTTCTTATTTTAAAGCGCAATAACTCGACGAAATATTGCACTAGATGTTGAACTCTCATTTTAATTTCTCATATACGCTGTAAAGAATACGTTGTATAATAATCGTCAAAAAATTCGAACTTGAGACTTTGACGAATCGCCACGTTGTAAGCACCCCTGAGTTCGAATAATATATTTTTGGAAAATGTTTATCAGTCCATCTTCCTGTCAGTGACAAAGGTAGCTCAAAAATGATTTGAGCCAGATGGTTCAAATTTGGCATAGGGTCTTTACTTCACATTTCAAGATTTTTATCAAATTTGGTGTAAAATCTGTTCAGAACAAGTCCGTTTGTCCGGCTGTTCGAATGTGAGTTAACACGATAATTATAAAAGGATGAGAGCTAGATAGATAAAATTCGGTATACAGATTTAATATCTAAAATGAAGATACTGTCAAATTTTGAGACAAATCCAACTATGTGTTGACTGATTGTCAATCTGCATTTTCAGAAACATGTAAACGCAAAAATTAAAAAAATGCTATGACTTAAATACATCAAATTTGGTATAAGATTTCGTGACTACATGTGCAGCTTTCTGTCAAAATTTTGTTTCAATCGGTTGCGAAAAACGAGTTTAAATTACGAATTTGAATTTTGGATACCATTAACGGCATGCCTGATATTAATAGCCAAATAACTCGCCAAAGATGACACTATCGATGGAGTAAAAATGCTAAATCACGCCAAAAGTTAATATTTAGTTACTATTGTATGCTAATAAGACCTTCTCAGGCAATACAAGTTTATTAGAGAGTATGTGAGAAAATTTTTGAAGCTGGTTTTATTTTTCCAAATGAGAAAGCATCTAAAAAGATTATATTTCAGAAAAAGAAAATACGTTAGACTTTACGAATTTTTTGCAATTTGATGTTAAAGCTCTTGCAGCTTATCGTTTTTTAAGCACTATGCAAGAATAAATAATGGAATGCTACATTTTTTTGATAACTTCAACAATTTTCGCCCATTTCTTCATTTTGCCCACTAAAAGATTATTTTACTTATTTTCTTTCTTTCCTTAAGTGCTTAATTTTGCTTCGGGACCAAATCATAAAATGTACTTTTAAAAATGGAATAATCTGGTAAGTGAAAAAAGATAAGTAGAATTGAATCTGAATAGAAAAACTTTAAAATTCCGAAGTATAAAAAAATAAGAAACCTCAAAAGTTCTTGCAATTATCTGGACACATAAAATCTTCGCATTTCTGACAATTTATCTAAGTTTAGTTATTATGTTATTATATATTGGGTTGGCAACTAAGTAAATGCGGATTTCACTCATAGATGGCTTTAGTTGAATTTTTAGGTTTGTAGACTTAGTACAAATGTAAAACACATTTTGTTATTTGTTTTCGTTGGCGTTCGTTGAAAAATGGAATTCTGGTGATTTTCCACTCAAAGATAAAAAACGCTCTGGTCGTCCAGTTGAAGTTGATGACGACCTAATCAAAGAAATAATCGATTCGGATCGTCACAATACAACACGTGAGATTGCAGAGAAGCTTCATGTATCACATACATGCATTGAAAATCACTTAAAACAACTTGGCTATGTTCAAAAACTCGATACATGGGTTCCTCGCGAATTGAAAGATACGTATTTAACGCAACGCATTAACAGCTGCGATTTGCTAAAGAAACGTAATGAAAATGATCCATTTTTAAAACGACTGATAACTGGCGATGAAAAATGGGTTGTTTGCAACAATATCAAGCGGAAAAGATCGTGGAGCAGGCCAGGCGATCCAACTCAAACAACATCAAAAGCTGATATTCATCAAAAGAAGGTTTTGTTATCAGTTTGGTGGGATTAAAAAGGAATTTTCTACTTTTAACTCTTACCACTCAACCGAACGATCAATTCTGATGTCTACATTGAACAACTAACGAAATTAAACAATGCAGTTGAAGAAAAGCGGCCCGAATTGACAAATCGAAAAGGTGTTGTATTCCATCATGACAATGCAAGGCCACACACATGTTTGGTCCTTCGGCAATAATTATTGGAGCTTGGTTGGGATGTTTTGCCACATCCACCATATAGTCCTGACCTTGCACCACCTGATTACTTTTTGTTTCGATCTTTACAAAACTCCTTGAATGGTAAAAATTTCAATAATGATGATGATGTCAAATCGTACCTGATTCAGTTTTTTGCTAATAAAAACCAGAAGTTTTATGAACGTGGGATTATGATGCTGCCTGAAAGATGGCAAAAGGTCATTGATCAAAATGGGGAATACATTACAGAATAAAGTTATTTAGTTCCATGAAAAAAATGTCTTTGATTTTCTAAAAAAAATCCGCAATTACTTAGTTGCCAACCCAATAATATCATTTGGGCAAATATAAAAATGAAATAATTTAAATTTTGTAAACGAATCTCGTCATTTTATTTTAAAAAATCATTCGCATAATTAAACGTCTAGCATATTTATTAATTTATCACATTTACATTACAGTTATTCTTTTATTTCTTTTCATTCATATTACAGTTATTCTTTTTATAAGATATTTTTTCTCTTTTTACTGAAGAATATTTCTAACAATAATTAATAATATGAGAGTAATAATAATTATATAATTATTAATCTTCTCTCCGACCAAACTCAAAAAAGTTTAAATTAATTAGAAACAATAATAAAGAAGCCGAGTTTTAGTTCTGAATACAATGATAAGATATGAAAAAATTACGAAGCATTTTCAGTAAAAACAAAGAAGTCCTGCAAATGCCATGAAATGTATTCGAGTTTTATTTTGTAACTATTCTTTTCTGAAATTTGTATTTATTTTCAAATTAACGGATGTTCAATTTTTATTTCTAAAATTCTTTTTAAATACATTTTTATTATGAATATTTTAATTCGTATTGTTTCCAAAAAAATATTAATTTTTTATGGCTTCACAGTTTTTATTTATTTTATGTTAATATGTATGCGTACAACTTAACAAATGGGTAAAGAAGAATTCGTTTAGTGAAAATAAATTTAAAAACAATCATTAGAAAAATGTGGGGCTTTGATCATGGCTTCTATCTTCGCTTTTCAGGAATATTTTTAGTATTTTAGGTCTTCTATTTTAATCTTATAATTTTAAGTTTGAAAAATTAGCTTTTAAAAATTGTGTTTTTATAGTGAATTGCTATCAAATCTTTAAAAAAATTCTATATATGATATTTTAAGAAAGTATTCTTTTATAACATGTATAACTTTTCATGTATAACTTTTATAACATGCTTTAAGTATCTGGAAGATAATATCAGTTAAATTAAAAAGATTTTTATAAACTTAATTTTTTTCAATTAATGAATATTTTTATACGAAAATGTATATAAAATATAATATTTTTATTTTTAACATAATACATAGCATGTCTTTATTAATATTTTTTATCTGTTTAGTGGATGAATTTTTTTCTTTTATGGCGTTTTTTTCCTTTTTAAATCTGAAAATTTAAAATTTCATTTACAGGATCAATTTGATAAATAATTCTTTTGTCTGTGATTATTATATGACTAAAATTATGGTAAAGTTTTATTTGTATATTTGTTGAATGATTACATTCTCTTATATTCTAAGCGAAATTTCGAGTTCACATTTATTAAAAATAATTTAGAAAATAAAGTACCTATAAATAGTAGAACATATTATGCAATTAGAAATATTCAAGCATATTATTGCCAGCCGTATAACTTAAAAGGAATCAAAAGTTTTAAATTTTATCATTAAATTTTATAATAACAAATTCGAATATTTTCTTGTCCAGTTTTAGAGAGAAAACGAAAATTTGTTAAAAAAATATCGTAATAACAAAAAATTATGATTAATTGTTCAGATATATGAAAGTGGAATTTTTATCGGAATTAAATCGTCTGAACGATTAATGAAATACATATTTTCAAAATAAAGCCAATAAAATTATGAGTATAAAATCGAAATTTATTTCTAATTGTAACCCAATAGCTCATTTCTAACCCATTAGAAAAATATAAATATTTCCAATTAGAAAAATATTCTAAATGGAATAAAATAAATACTTCTTACGTTGTTTCTGGAAATAAATTTATTATTGAAAAAAATTATAAAATATTAAATTTTAATATTTCACCTATTTGTCAGGTTTTATTTAGTAAAATTACCTTGATGCTTTAACTTTTTATGCAAAAATATTCTGCGATTAATTGTGACCGAGTATTGAACTTTGAATAGCTATTAATCAATATATTCCGCTGCCGTGAAACAGCCGCTGATTGGTCCTCTGAACTAAATTCTTCTGGAAATGCATTTAATAAAAATCCACATTTAACAAAAAAATTATAAAACTTTAAATATTATAAACTTAATCATTTAAACAGTTGAAGGAATATGACATTTCTAGAATTTGATATATGCATTTATATTAACATTCATGCATTTCATATATTAAAGTTATGTGTGTTTGACTTTTATTGTTTTCAAACATATTTAGAATAATAAAAATACAGTAATTATTTCGCATGTCTATTTATTTTTCATGAGGTTTTATTTTCGCTTTTCCTCATCGTGAAAAGATTTTTTACAAAATTATTTAAACCAAATTTTTATTCTAAAATATGAAACTAAAATCTAATCAAAAACAATAAAAACTGCATTTCTTAATAAGTCTATGACGAACGATAACTCTACAAATAAATAATACCATCTAAATTCTGAACTACCATAGTTAGAGGATTTTAAATGGAATATTGATTTAAATGCTCTCAACTCTGCAAGTACTAAACGAGGACCGAGGTAGCCTGGTTGGTAGAGCGTTGAATTCGCGTCTCTTAGATTGCAAGTTCGAACAACCGCCGTCCAAAGATTCCCCGCGTGCTTGGTGGCTGACGCGCGCATAATTCTGTCGTGGTCACAAAGTCCTCCATGTCGAGAGTTATACCAATGGGGGTACTGGATCAGGGGTGATCGTTCTCTGACTCAGGTCTAAATTACGATCTGTAGATGAGTGATTGAAATGCGTCAATAAAGCCCGCCCCGTAAAAAGGGTTTTGACGTTTCTCTCTTGGCCCTAGATGGCCCTACTATGAAAACAAGAGATGCTCCCCCACCGGCTTAAATCGCTGTCTTCGTATCAATGGGCTTAGCCATGGCAAATGCCAAAAGAAACAACGAGAAAAAAGAGTTCATTTTGAGCACATGAATTTCTAATTATTATTCGTCGAAAATTATAGTTAAATTATTATCGATAAAGATATTTCTTACCTTTTGAAAGTATATTTTTAACTGATATACTTTGTGAATCTTTTTTAACTAGATATCTTCAATACATTTAGAAGAAAGGAAATAATGATTATGATACTATTTTAGAGACGATTATCTCACCGCTAGGGCACAAATATACACATTTCAATATTAAAATTTAAATATTTGTAGTTATTTATTTAGCATCTGCATACTTATCTCTACTTATAATAAAGATGAATGTAAGTGTTAGCGCTATATACTTTCATATGTTATAAAACATATATATAAAACTCATACTTATATATATTATAAAACATATATATGTTAGCGTGCATCTACTTATAATAAAGATGACTTATAATTATAATAATGATATCTACTTATAATTATAATAAAGATTTTGAGATTTGTTTTTCGCTGTAACTTCTGAAAATATTCCAATACAAAAGGAATTTGCACAGTTTTAAAGTCTAAAAAATGACCTCTTAATGATGCCAATTTAGTGGCTGTAAAATTCTTTAGTCTAGATTTAGTTAACTTTTCAACATATTCTAAATTATATTTCACTAGAACATTTTGTGAATGAAGCTGAAATCGTTTTCATGATTTCATCAAATATTGGCTCGCGTGATTTTCTTCCATTAGAAAGCTAACAAAATTTCTTGTTTAATATCTATATATTTTACAGGGCGAATAAAAAAGTGGAAATAAAATGCCTCCAAATAAATTTAGAGATGATTTGTTATAACATGGAGCAACAGGTCTCCGTTATAAAAGTTCATTTGTACAATGAATGGATCATCCGCAAGACTATTAAAATAAAACAAATATATTTTCTGATGGAATCATGGATATGAAGTTTTATCTAAATTGTTTAACTTAAATTAAATACAACCACAATTTTTGGCGAACCAGTTAGTCGCCAAAGGTGACTATTTTATATTATAAAAAGTTGTATGATATAAGCTGACAGAATATTCAACCAATAAATATCTAGGAATGATACGATAAGGAAAAAAATATATTTTCTGCTGTATAATAATGGAGTTCCAAATGCAAAAAGTGATTGCTAGAAGGTGAACGCTTATCTTGATTAAAAGAAATGTATGCACCCAATGAAATGCCTAACATAGATTTAATAGAACACGAATATTCAGTAACACAGTAGCAAAGTTATATGTTTGATAAAATAAGCACATATCGCTTCGATTAGCAAGTTCACTGAACACTTACTTTGAGGTAAATATTCAATATTGTTGATATTTTAAGCATTTGTTGCTGCAACTGTGTCCTTCTTGCTGTTATATTGCCTTGCAAGACCTTTAATGTAGCTAGCTAATCGTTCAACTGAGATGCTGTCCTTGTTTGAATTTTTATTCATTTTGTAATGTGTTTTATATTTATTAATTTGTATTTGTATTTTATTCGTTTGTAATTTATTCATTTTGTAATGTGTCTTATATTTATTAATTTGTATTTGTATTTTATTCGTTTGTAATTTATTCATTTTGTAATGTGTTTTATATTTATTAATTTGTATTTGTATTTTATTCGTTTGTAATTTATTCATTTTGTAATGTGTTTTATATTTATTAATTTGTATTTGTATTTTATTCGTTTGTAATTTATTCATTTTGTAATGTGTTTTATATTTATTAATTTGTATTTGTATTTTATTCGTTTGTAATTTATTCATTTTGTAATGTGTTTTATATTTATTAATTTGTATTTGTATTTTATTCGTTTGTAATTTATTCATTTTGTTTTTATTTTGTAATTTCATTGAATCAGTGGTAAATTTCGACATTTTTTGCAGCTTTTGGCATTATAAAGTATGAGATATCTCTTTCAATAACTGGTCAGTTTAATTTCACATTTCAGCACTTTTTAGTTTAACCAATCTTTCAATCTTATCTTTATCTTAGTTTATATCTTTAGTTTGGTAAAATATAAACTACGAAAGATAAAAATTTTTATAAGAAAATATGTTTTTTATTTAAATTAATCACTTTTGGTGACTAGATGGTTCGCCAGGCATATTGGTTATATTTAATTTTGGTTAAATCTTTTAGATTTAACTTTGTGTCCCTGATTCCGATAAATGGGCAGGCATTAAAGCACAATTATTTAAAAATGGAAAAAAATTAAAAAAATTTTAAAGCGGAAGTAATTTTTAAAATTGAAATAAATTAATCAAACTTGAACCATTTTTCATATTGCAAGGTTTCGGAGTTAAAATTTGTAATTTCATAAATTAAAAAAAATAAATTAAAACTTTTTGCCTTTTTTTTTTTTTTTTTTCTTTTTCCAAAAAAAAAATCTTTTTGACAAGCTGGCGAGGACAGAAATTAATATTTTCGAATTTCTTTCAATCTCAGGGGGGAAAAAATCGAATATTGAAGCAATTATAGGTAATGACTTTACTGATATCGCAAAAATCTCCTTTATTGCAAAATAAATATCGAATATTATCTGTATTGCCATATTTAATTAAATAAATAATTATAATCAAAACATTAAAACGAATTGGAGAAATTAAGCGTAAAAGTTTTTTTTATTTATTTAAATGTGGCAAGACATATCACGCTAAACTTAATCAAAGCTAGGATTTGAAAAAAAATACATCAAAGCTAAATTTTTGAGCAATTGCAGCTATAGAAAAATCTATTAATGGTTTAATTCAAAATTTCTTTGTCTTAATGAGACGCTAATTTCCCCAATTCGATTTACTTTCATATTTCAAATCTTAAAAAAGTTATGGAGAAGTGAAAATTTCAGTTCCTATCATTTCCTCCTCTTTTGAGCTACAGATGTACATCTACGAATTCATCTGTGATTTTTACTTTCTTTATAACATATCCTAAGAAGGTTAAAATCCAATTGAAAATTCCAAAAAATTTCTTAAAATTCTAGTAATTATAACATGAATAAAGAGTAGGGATCATAATCGGTGATGTTCTGCAAGAAGTTCCCAAAGTCGTATCATGAGGAGAGTTGCAATATCAGGAATCCATATAAAAAGTATTTAATTTAATTATTATTAAAAGACCTATTAATCGAATTTTAATATTCAGTTTATATTTTTCAATTCCTATTACTAGTTCGCACTCTCCCTATATATATTTATATATCTTGTTCAAATTTTCAATGGCGTTAATATAATGTTTTCAAATATTAATTCATCAATTATTAAATTTAATTTATTTTTAATACTTTAAATAGAGTTTTAGCAGTTTGTAATGAAAATTGAAATCAACAGGCAGTAGCTCAATCGGTAAAATGGAAGGATTTCAGCATTTTTCACGAGAAGTTGAAGAATGCGAGTTCAATTCTTGCGAAAATCGATAATTTTTTTTGATAATTATTTAATAAAAAGTAACTAAAATAAAATTTTTCTTTGTTGACCTAAGTAGAAATTGAATTAATTTTTTTTATATTACTTGTTTTGCTTGCCGTCATAGAATGGACTTTTAAAAATGTTTCTATTTATGAATAATTTAGTTATATTTTTTTATGAAATTAGTTATTTTTTATGATGTAATTTCACTAAGAATATCATTTATATCTTCGTTAATATAATACAAACACGTGCAATTTATATGCTCTTCAACAGTTATACCAAAATTCTCTTTTTATACTGGAATTGTTCTACATCAGTTTACAATTAACACTAATCAGTTTCAAATTTAAACAGATTTTTTTTAATAACTAAAGTCATTTCTATCATTCAGTGATATTTTTTTGAAAATTGATCTAAGTTTTCAAATTCTTAATAATAAACAGCATAAAAAATAAATCGATTATAAAAAAAGAAATAATCGAATTTCATGCTTACGTGAGATTTTAAAAATATTATCTTCTCAAACCTGCGCTATAAATTACCCTCCGCAAAGTTTACATACGTTTTGTCGATAAGAATAAGAAGCCTTGGCGAAACATTTCCACACCCATTCAACATCCATCAAACACGTCTGGTAGGTCGAGATTAGCGCACTTGCGAATAACTTCGAAAATCTGAATGAAAATTTGAGGAAAAAAGATGGCAAAAACGAAAATTACTTTTTTGGTAGTCATATGGCTGTGAGATGGAAAATTGCTCACACTTCAGTTTGCCTCTATTTGTGTTATTATTTAAATATGAATATTTTATTTCAATGAATAGTTATTTCATGAAATAAACTGATCATGTGGAAATGCAAAACTCACTTGTATTTTATGTTGTAAGTAATTATTTTGATGAATAATGATTTGCGTTCTTTTGCATGTATTCGTCGAAAAACAGATGTCGAAAAGACAATGAGTCTGAGGAAGAGATTGGACCTATGAATGCGATGATTAGGAACAAGAAAATCGAGAAGAAGCCTTCTCGTATGTAAATTTTTCATGCGTTCGAGAAAAATAAAAGCAGCGAGCAAGTATTTATTAAGGAGCATTGTAGAATTGATGATCGTTATACTTCGAGGTATATATGGTCCAAAAGATGACTCTGTCCAGATGTTAATATCAAACTTATGTTGTACGTTCGACGAGATAGTGGCGTCGGGATTTTCGAATGACCAAATATTCGCATTGTGCCTGTTGAAGACACCTTTTCTCGTAAAGCAGGTTTCATCTGAGATTAAAACTCTAGGAGAAAATTGTACCTCTTCCTGTGTGGATCAAGCATCCAGCATGCGAACTCCACCCAATTTGTGATTTTCATTGAAAAACTTTACCCGCGACCCCTATGTTTTCTGGTAATTTTTCATCTACTTAATGCCTATTATCCTTGCTCTGAATTTGTCTTTTGAATTTGACAACGCTCTCTGTGAACATCGGTACTGATGCTGCAACGATGTGTTTCTTGTTCCCATTTTAGTTTTCCTAGGATATCTTTAAAACTCTCCAGTTCTCACACTACACGCTTATATCAAACTATAGACTATAAAACTCCTCACATTTTCAAACTTTTATTTTTCTTCAAGTATTAATATTTTGGCAAATAGGGATTCCAAACAATTTTTCCGTTTTCAGTAATTTACGACCCTCTAGATCATGAAATTCTCATGTTACCACCATGAAAGAAAACTTTTAAGAATGTGCTTTCACTTAAAAATTATTCGTAGTTAAAATACCATTTGTTAATTTTTTATTAATTTTTTACAGTTTCCAACAGTTCTCCGACTGTCTATATTTTTGCGATTTTCACCAATTAGTCATCGTTTAGGACCCGATGTTGTATGGTGATTCTTTATCCTCTTGATGTCTAATATCATCCCTTTGAATTTGTCGGTCGAATTCGGCAACACCCTGTATATATATATATATGTATTCCGATCTTCTTACCCAAAACTGACCCAGTTATGAGGTTTTGAATTTTGTTGATTTAAGCCTATCAACCATCAGCTTCGGGGAACATCGTGATTTAATTGGCATACATTCCTCAAGAGAGCCATTAAATTTATATGAAATCGCCTAAAACAATGACATCTAAAGTGATTAGTTTTTGATAACTCAATGATTAAATAAAAAAGTTAATTTAAAGTTTAGATCGTAATTTTTTATTAATTATTTAATACATTTATTTACTTGAACAGCATAGAATATAACTTTTTAAATCGAAGTATATGCGTTCTATAAAGAAGGTTCAGAGATTAAATATTGTAGACATCATGCATATTTATACTCTGAAGCATATAATTTATTCAAATTAAAAAAAACCACAGGAAGTAAAAATATTGCTCTAGTATAAATAAATGTAAAATATATTCTATTTCTAAAGTGTTTCTAAATCTTTTGAACCTAATTTTTTAAAATTTTCCTTCCAAAATAATAATACAATTCCTTTGTGTTATAAACATGCCCTGCCATGTATGCCCATTTATTTTAAAGGAATAAAAATCCACAATATATATTAACATATTTAAATTCATAAAATATTTTAAAGAATAAAATGAAATATTATCCAATTAATTTCTTTCCTATGTATTGTTCTATAGAACAATGATTTAATGGCATTCTCCTAATTAAATTTTGCAACAGTAAATTAATTGCAATAAATTCTGAAGAGGCGAATTTTTGCAACAAAATAAATGGAAGAATGTTATTTTCATAACAACCAAATAACTAACAAAATCTTTCTTTTTGTCAAGAAAAATTAAAAACACAATAATATTCTTATTATATCACAAAATTTTCAAAAATCAAGACCGTTAGCAATTAACTTTTATTTTAATATTAAATGGTATTAATCAACAAAATGCTACAAAACTATACTTTTTTTAAAGTAACATATAAGTATGTTATCTGCAGAATGATAATGATGCGCCTAAGGTAATATTGTTTTCTTAATCGGATGCTTTTCAAATGGAATTATCGTTTGCAAAGCATGCAATTTTAAAGTACAAAAACATAAAAAAATCGTTTGGAGAAAATCATTTCTAACAAGGGGAGGGCACGAGGTTAAAAATTCATTTCCGATTGAGATTTAGTACAAAAGTAGTATATATTTAGAACGTTCCCTCACGAAAATATTAAAGCTCAACAGCCAATCAAATTCGAGAAAATGGCCCCCAAACATACTGCATAGCTTATATACTAATAATATATCGCCCTTGCAGAGGCACGAATAGTATAGTGGCCGTTATGCTTGCGTAGTAAACTGAAGACCCGAGTTCGATACTTGACTGTGATTTTTTATTTATATATATATATATATATTCGAATTTAAATTAATTTAACAATTTACAAGCAATTTTAATTAATATGTTTTCCATTTTTTTCACGAAAACATATTCTCCCAATTCTTTGATTATAATTTAATTTTTGGAAGAAATGTAATTATAAGTATGAACGCATATTTTAAATATTCAGAATTACTTAAATTAAATTAACAATTTTAAGATGGTTTCAATTAATATGACATTTTTATATGGAAAAAATAAATATAACGTCTCTTAATGCAAAAGTTATAACTTATATTTTCACGAAAAATAATTACGTTCATGTATATTGTTCTTGAATTATAACTATAATTTAATTTTTGAGTGTTAAAACAACTATAAACATAATTTTAACTATAAAAATATTTACAAATAATTGTTTTTATCTTAAAATCATTAAATGTTTTAAATTTTTGGATATTAATAAAGATAAATTATTTCTAATAACTCAACGAAGCAGTATTTATATCTGGGAATTAAAGAGGGCAGCTAAAAAAATAAAATTATATCAGCACATTCAAAATGCTAATAATCGAAAAGTAAAAATAGAAAGCAGGTGTTAAGTTATGGAATACATTGGCAGATGGTACGAAATTTTTAAAACGCGTTCATATCTTATTTTTTAAAAAAAATTATAATTTAGATATTAAGAGAAAGCATATTTATTTTTTCTATATAAAATTATCATATTAATTGAAATTAACTTTAAAATGTTAATTTAAGTAATTCTGAATATTTAAAAAGATGCATTTATAATTATATTTCTTCTAAAAATTTAATTATATTTTAAGAATTAAGAGAGTAAATATTTGTTTTTGGGAAAAAATGAAAACCAGATTAATTAAAACTGTTTGTAAATTGTTAAATTAATTTCAAATATACTAGAAAAAAATGTATTAAAAAAAGCAAAAAAAAAATAAAAAAGGATAGCCCAGGATCCAATTACTTCGCCAATGTCTTAACCTCTATACTATTAGCCAACGGCGACACATTATTAGTATATAAGCTATGCAGAAAGTTTGAGGTCCATTTTCTCGAATTTGATTGGCCATTGCGCTGTAATATTTCCGTGAGTGAACACTCTAAATATATATACTACCTTCATACTAAATCTTATCCTGAGCTGAATTCTCAACCTCGGGCCCTTCCCTTGTAAAACGATTTTAATCAGAAAATTGTGCTCTAAGAATTTAACGTGTCTTTTAATTGCTTGTTTGTTGTTTTTATCAACGACATTTAATAAAACGAATATATTTAGTGAGTTAATTAAATTAATTTATACTTAATCCATTATAATTTTTTTTAACTAGATTTATGTTGACGTAAATTCAGTAACGGAATAAAAATGATCTATATATTAATCATATAAAAACAGCTGTGCAATGTATGTTTTTAGAAATACGATTAAATTCATTGTGCAATATTTTCTGTACACACCATTGTTAACTAATAACGTACATTATGAGAATAGAGCCAACACACAAATTTAAACTAGTACTTTATTAATTAATCATGCAGAGAATTCAATATATTTATGATACATTAAATTTTATTTTCTTTATTTAATTTTCAATTATTTTCTTACTACCGAATCTAATTAAAATCATATAAAACATTAAACAAAACTTGCCCTCTATGACCCGCGATATTTCAAAAAAATTCTGAAACAAATTTATAAGAAAAAATATCAAAAAATGTATTTTCTATAGAACTGAAAATCGTTCATAACCGTTTTCTTGATCAAACTATTCCAACAAATTTAGAATCAATTATTTTGAAAAAAAATATACCTCTAAAAAAAGAAAGCTATCTATTGTATTTTGTGCAGACGATATTTTCAAAATATTAGTGATCCGAAGATAATCTGTAAATGATGCGCTATAAGAATACGATAATGATGCAATAACTCTTAACATCCATCAAAATCGTCCGCCGAGGCGAATTTACCCAACAAATGAACACAATAATATTGAAAATATAAGAGAGAAAAGTGGCAACACACAGAAAGAGAGATGCAGCAAAAGATAAATTTATTTTTCTGGTCTTATTCACATGTCTGTCCGATCGAAGTTTGTTCCAGTTTTTGTTTACCAAAACGTATAAAATTGGCATTCTTGTTGAAATAAAATGATCGTAATGATCGTTTCGATAGGCTGACTAATCCAAATCCGATGAAAACTGACAAACAAATTTGGTTTATGTGGTTACGATTCATGTTCATGCGATAAGCTTTCAACAAAGAAAAAGGGATTCTCAGATTTTATGGATTTTTGTACAGTCCTGGAGAATGAATTATGATGCTTGTCTTGTTTTTCATTTACCGACAGCAAAATATCTAAAAACGGAAATTCCCGTTTTATCATTTGGACCGACATCAAGTACTTTATTATAAACAGAATGTCGATGAATGATTTTATTTTTTAAATGAATTCTTATCCACTTCATATATATATATATATATATATATATATATATATATATATATATATACATATATACCTCCCTCAGCTCGAAAAACACATTTTTTAAAAAAAGTCCGTCCGTCTGTCTGTGGCAAAGAAAACTCAAAATGCCTTAAGCTAGATGGTTGAAATTTAGTAAAAGGTCTTTATAAAAAATGTGCAGATTTCTGTCCGGCTGTTCGAATATAAGTTAACACGATAAATACAAAACGAAGAGAGCTAGATAGATAAAATTCAGTACATGAATTTTACATCCATAACATTGACACTTGCCAATTTTTGAGCCAAATGCAGTTACGAGTTGTCTGTCTGTATGCCCGTACTTTCAGAAACAAGAAAATGCTATAATTCAAAAATACAATGACTTAAATGTATCAGATTTGGTATAGGATTCTGTCGTTACAAATGCAGTTTTGTGTTAACTTTTTATTTCAATCGGTTGGGAGAAACGTGTCTAGAATACAAATTCAATTTTTGAGTACTATTAACATATACCAGGGATTAAATGCCAAATAAATCGCCAAAGATGACACGATAAATTCAGTAAAAATGCAATATTCAAGCCAAAAGAAAATATTTTGCAACTATTGCGCGCCAATGCCATGTGAGGTGTTCTCTGGCATGACAAGTTTATTAGAGAGTTATAACATCGGTTGTAAGTTTGAACTCAATATAAAAACAGCTTTTTAGAGCAGTCATTTATTTAAATTGCATCATTTAAGAAATTAAATAGCTTTAATTGATTGTTGAATTCAGAGGAAAGACGATGAACATCCTTTTTTTCCTAACTTTTAGGTTTGATCTCAATTTATTAGCTCGATGGATGTACTTTACGTTATCTACTCTAAAACGGTAAAGATAATCAAGATCTACGAAAATTGTATGTTTCAAGAGCTGGAGAATGAAAATATGGTAAGGATTCGCTCGTTCAAGTGAAAGATTGATGGAGTTCGAGTTTAAATGCCTAATAATGTATTTTCCTCCTTGAATATTTTTGAAGACACTAGTTCTTTTATGATGCCGGAAACTTATAAAAAGGAAAAAAGTATGGAAAAAAGACAATCAATGAACCCGACACTCAACTGGATCGGCGAAAAGTAAGGACAAATATATGGAGTGCCGGATTTAAGGGTGCAAAGGCTATACCTGATTATAATGCATCATGGCAAAAAGTAAGTAAACGCAACACATAAAAATATTTCTGGATAATATACGATAAGATGATAATATAGAATTTGGTGAGAACGAGGAAGACATTTTTAAAAAAGAATTCCTGAAGACAGAATATTAGGCTGAGTAATCTTTATTTTTTATGAGTGAAATATAAAAATACTATAATCATTTTATCTTTGTTGAAAGCATTAATATTATGTAAGTAAATTTCAGGTCATTATTAAATAATTTTTTTCAATCGCTATTTGTTTTATTGCTTAGTATGTGGTTAAGATAAACATAATGGTCATAACATAAGTAGATACGTGTCATGAAGTCAGGATATTTTGTTTCCCGTCCTTTGTAAAATTTTAAAAAAATACAATTTCACCTTCTTTACCTTGGACACTTCAATTGGTATATACATTGATGTATCACAAGAATACTGCATTTCGGACTTTCGACTATGTATATTATAACACAAGATTTTGCAATATATATATATATATATATATATATATATATATATATATAATATGTGTATAACGCTTTCTCCATGTTATCATGTAAATAAGATAATTGCAGTACTTTCGTTTGGATTTTGATCAGCCTTGAAATATTTTATTAGAAATGTAGAAAACTCGGATGAGTTCGTAAATGGTGCATCTAGCTCAAAAGGAGTTGAAATGATGGGAAGTTGAAATTTGCATTTCTCTATAATGTTCTTAGTAATTAAGATGGTAAAATAAGTTAAATTGGCTAAATGAGTGCCTCATTTTGATGAACAACTTTTGTACTTAAAATTTTTTCGACAGTTGCAATATCTTAGAAGGTAGGATCTAAAATATGATTTCCAAGCCCTAATTTTGCCAAAAATTAGATTCAGGAGATATTAACTTAGATGAAATGGAATCAACCTTTTCTTCCAACTTGCCGAAAGGGATATTTCCCCTCGGAAGCAAAACTTTTCTTTTTTTTCTTTACTAATTTTAATTTCGTCTTAAATAAAATAAAAATATAATACATCAAAATGGTTTACAAAATTTTGCTTCCGCACGAACAAAAACCATTAAAATCGCTTCACAATAGAAAGTTTCTTCAGTTTCATAAATGTTTGATGCTATTTGCTTTTCTTCTTGGCTAACTTCATACTAAAAAAATAAAAGACACAATTTGTATTTTTTCTTTTTGACAAGCAAATAACACTAACACAGAGCGAATGGTGATGCATCTGTGTTTACACCCTTTACATAGGCAGATGTTTTCTGAAACGAATCTCTGTTGGCACACTCACAGACACTTCCGGCCATCTAAGAAAGAGTTAATTAGGTAGAAGAAAATTTCTCATTTGAGTGATTTTAAGGAATGGGGATTTGAATTATTCACTTTGACAAAATCTGGATGAAATTATAAAATATCTTTTGAGGAATACCTAAATAAAAAGTAAAAGTTTCCATAGATTGACAATGTCAGAATAATAGAGGTTACTTCATTTGATATATCTAATAAGCTCGAAAGAAAATTTAAAGGGAAATCTTTAAACTACTATTTGCAAATTGGAATGAGGTCGAATTAACGTGATTTTGAATCTGCACGCGCAGCAATTTGTAGTTTATGGTTTCCATGATCAGACCGTTAGACATAAAGCTACCAAATTTAGTACAAACATAATTTGAAGAAAGAAAAATGTGTATTTCTGAATGATTATTTTTTGAAAATTTAATCATTTTTTTAGAATTATTTTAACGCTAAGTATGAATTCTCGTTTTCGGCGATAACTTCTAAGAATGCTAATGCACAAAATAATTTTTAAATTTTAAAAATTTCTTTTTAATGATTGTAATTTAATTATTGTGCAGATTTTTCCTAAATTTTGGAGATTTTATAAAAATATTTTTTGTTTGTTACTATAAATTACATTTTTTTTTGCGCTGAAATTCAAAGGTCTTCATTGCTTTGTCAGATATTTTAACGTATGACTGTTTTTTCATCTTTGAAATCCAAGAAACAAATATTTTATAAATTACCATAACTTGTGGTAATTTTATAAATTACCACAAGTTAACATAATGCCATAAATTTCAGTGGATTGATGAATTGGAAAGTTTTTTTTATAGTGCTATGATATAAAAAAATTTATACTATAAGAATTGCTCCTATACACAAAGACAGAACATATTTATAGCTTTAAAATAAAGCAGATTCTATTTCGGATACATTTTTATACTTGAAAATTGTTCCTTAATATAATTATGCATATTAATCGTGCATAAGACAGCTAATTTAAAATACTTATAACAATATTGCCAGCAACCCAGCCAAAGACAATTAGTCCTAAATAAATAAATCTATTAATAAACAGAGTGGAAAGGCAATGTTCCAACAAACAAGTCGGTTGCCAAAAGTAGATAGTCAAAAAATAAATCAGAAATTGGCTTTTCATTAAAAAGCCTTTCTTAATTATATACAACGGAAATTCAATTTTCTATTTAATATTGGAAAAATGTCAAAAATCTTTCATATTACCATCCTGCTTTGGCTTCAATAATTTTCTTCTGTTGACCAAAATTGGATGCATTTTTTAGAAAAACAAATTTATAAAAAACAAATTCTTTATCAAATGTAGAAGTAAAACATTGGATTTGAAGCAGACCATATAAAGGTATTAATGTTTCAAAGCAAAGAATCAATAATCCTCCATGAAGTTTGTATCATTTTGTCGATAAAAATAAGTTTTTCTGACTAAAATAGCCCGAACGTGCATTTCGTGTCTATCAAATCCGTCTGTCGAGAGAAGTTTAGAGGACGATTAGGTGAAAATGATGAAAAATGTAATAAAAAAGCCGATAATATTAGAAGCAAATGATCATAATAATATATACTCATTTCTTGTCTATTTTTAGCATTCATATTAGATAGAAATTTGCTCTCATTTCTGTTTTATTAATGTACTAGCCGCCTTTGGCGACCAGCCGGTTCGCCAATCTTAATGCTCGTTAAAATTTTAATAATTAAATATTTTATGTAATTCCTACTTTAATAGCTTCTTCATCAAATATTTTAAAGCTTCAAATTTTGATAGTCCTTGTAATTCACTCATAATAATATAAAGTCCTTCAGCCATAACATAATATGTATCTCTCTGATTTTCTGTTAGTTCCGGTAGAATTTATGCTTAAAATTAAAATGGAAATGACTAAACTGCAATTAATATAATATTATTTTTTACTGAAACAAAGCATTTTTTTAATAATATGATTACTGATAATAGAGTCCCTGAGCGTTTAAACTTTATGGGCACTAAAGAATATCTTTCTTAAGTTATGTAATATCTCAAGAATTTGTCAACAAAATTTTGTCAGATTCGTCATGAACAGATCGATTCATTAACAATGTTTAATTTTAAATGCATCAAACTTTAAGAAAAGAAAATGAATCGTTTAAAATAATCGGTCGAAAACAGTTTTAAAAAACTACTTAAAAAACGATGTACTTAAAACTATAAGCATATACAAAAAATATATAACTAACATAAATACAATTTAATTACAAAAGCACGCAACTAACCTAAAAATAATTTAAATCATCCGTTGATAACGGTTGTCATGGCAACAATCAGAATGCGCATGCGTGAATTTTCTTCGCCAGCTCTGGTAACGCAAATGCGTGAATTTTTCTACGCCAGTTGGGGTAACGCTATGCAAATTATACATTTTTAATTTCCTTTATTCTGTGTTATTATAATTCAAAAGTACTTCAGAATGAATCTGAAACATGGATTAATTAACAATGTTTAATTTTAAATGCATAAAACATTAAGAAAATAAACAGAATCGTTTGAAATAATCCGCCGAAAAATGTTAACCCTAGCCTAATTACTGTTGGGAGAAAAACAAACAAACATAAAGCCTTACTCATTTGGCGGTGTGGAAAATTGAAGATTTTTTTGGCGAAAAAGTTGGCGATGGGGAAAATGGAAGATTTTTTTGGCGGGAAAGTTAGTTTTTAATTAATAATTAAAATTCTAATTAAAATTTCAAAAAAAGGGACCCTAGGTGCACATTCCCGACCTCTAAGGTATACATGTACCAAATTTGGTAGCTGTATGTCAAATGACCTGGCCTGTAGAGCGCCAACACACACACACACACACACACATTGAGCTTTATTATAAGTACTAGCCGCCTTTGGCGACCAGCCGGTTCACCAATCTTAATGTTCGTTAAAATTTTAATAATTAAATATTTTATTCAATTCCAACTTTAATAGATTCTTCAGCAAAATATTTTAAAACTTCAAATTTTGATAGTCATATAATTCACTCATAATATTATAAAGGCCTTCAGTCATAACGTGATATGTATCTCTCTAATTTTCTGTTACCCCTCATAGAATTTATGCTTTAAATTAAAGTGTAAAGGATTAATCTGCAATTAATATAATAATATTTTTTACCGAAACAAAGCATTTTTTTAATAATATGATTACTGATAATAGAGTCACTGGGCGTTTAAACTTTATGGGCACTAAAGAATATCTTTCTTAATTTATATAATATCTCAAGAATTTGTCAACAAAATTTTCTCAGATTCATCATGAACGGATCGATTCATTAACAATGTTTCATTTTAAATGCATCAAACACTAAGAAAATAAAATGAATCGTTTAAAATAATCGGTCGAAAATACGTTTAAAAAAACTACTTAAAAAACGATGTACTTAAAACTATAAGCATATATCAAAAAATATATAACTAACATAAATACAATTTAATTACAAAAGCATGCAATTAGCCTAAAAATAATTTAAATCATTGAAAACAGGTTAAAAAAAACTACTTAAAAAACGATGTACTTAAAACTATAAGCATATACAAAAAATATATAACTAACATAAATACAATTTAATTACAAAAGCATGCAATTAGCCTAAAAATAATTTAACTCATTGAAAACAGGTTAAAAAAAACTACTTAAAAAACGATGTACTTAAAACTATAAGCATATATCAAAAAATATATAACTAACATAAATACAATTTGATTACAAAAGCATGCAATTAGCCAAAAAATAATTTAAATCATTGAAATCAGGTTAAAAAAACTACTTAAAAAACGATGTACTTAAAACTATAAGCATATACAAAAAATTTATAACTAACATAAATACAATTTACTTACAAAAGCACGCAACTAACCTAAAAATAATTTAAATCATCCGTTGAGAATGGTTGCCATGCCAACAATCAGAACACAGTGCGCATGCGTGAATTTTCTTCGCCTTTTACGGTAACGCAAATGCGTGAATTTTTCTACTCCAGTTGGGGTAACGCTATGCAGATTATACATTTTTAATTTCCTTTATTCTGTGTTATTTTAATTCAAAAGTACTTCAGAATGAATCTGAAACATGGATTAATTAACAATGTTTAATTTTAAATGCATAAAACATTAAGAAAATAAACAGAATCGTTTGAAATAATCCGCCGAAAAATCTTAACCCTAGCCTCATTACTGTTGGGAGAAAAAAAGAACTAAAGCGTAAATCATTTGGCGTTGGGGAAAATGGAAGATTATTTTGGCGGAAAAGTTGGCGGTGGGGAAAATGGAAGATTTTTTTGGCGGGAAAGTTAGTTTTTAATTAATAATTAAAGTTCTAATTAAAATTTCAAAAAAAGGGACCCCAGGTGCACATTTCCGACCTCTAAGGTATACATGTACCAAATTTGGTAGCTGTATGTCAAATGACCTGGCCTGTAGAGCGCCAACACACACACACACACACACACACACACACACACATTGAGCTTTATTATAAGTACTAGCCGCCTTTGGCGACCAGCCGGTTCGCCAATCTTAATGCTCGTTAAAATTTTAATAATTAAATATTTTATGTAATTCCTACTTTAATAGCTTCTTCATCAAATATTTTAAAGCTTCAAATTTTGATAGTCATGTAATTCACTCATAATATTATAAAGGCCTTCAGTCATAACGTAATATTATCTCTCTAATTTTCTGTTAGCTCCCGTAGAATTTATGCTTTAAATTAAACTGGAAAAAATTAATCTGCAATTAATATCATAATATATTTTACTGAAACAAAGCATTTTTTTATAATATGATTACTGATAACAGAGTCACTGAGCGTTTAAACTTTATGGGCACTAAAGAATATCTTTCTTAATTTATGTAATATCTCAAGAATTTGTCAACAAAATTTTCTGAAATTCATCATGAACATATCGATTCATTAACAATGTTTAATTTTAAATGCATCAAACACTAAGAAAATAAAACGAATCGTTTAAAATAATCGGTCGAACACAGGTTTAAAAAAAGTACTTAAAAAACGATGTACTTAAAATTATAAGCATATACAAAAAATATATAACTAACATAAATACAATTTACTTACAAAAGCATGCAACTAACCTAAAAATAATTTAAATCAAGAATCATCCGTTGATAATATTGTCAACAATCAGAACACAATGCACATGCGTGAATTTCCAATGCCCGCTGCGGTAACGCAAATGCTTGAATTTTTCGGTGTGCAGATTAGAAATTTTTAATTTCCTTTATTCTGTGTTATTTTAATTCAAAAATACTTCAGAATGAATCTGATAGATCGATTAATTAGCAATGTTTAATTTTAAATACATAAAACATTAAGAAAATAAACAGAATCGTTTGAAATAATCGGCCGAAAAATGTTAACCCTAGCTTGAAATTAAAGTGTAAATGATTAATCTGCAATTAATATAATAATATTTTTTACTGAAACTTTTTTTTAATAATATGATTACTGATAATAGAGTCACTGAGCGTTTAAACTTTATGGTCCCTAAAGAATATCTTTCTTAATTTATGTAATATCTCAAGAATTTGTCCACAAAAATTTCTCAGATTCATCATGAACAGATCGATTCATTAACAATGTTTAATTTTAAATGCATCAAACACTAAGAAAATAAAAGGAATCGTTTAAAATAATCGGTCGAAAACAGGTTTAAAAAAACTACTTAAAAAACGATGTACTTAAAACTATAAGCATATACAAAAAAGTATATAACTAACATAAATACAATTTAATTACAAAAAAATGCAATTAACCTAAAAATAATTTAAATCATTGAAAACAGGTTAAAAAAAAACTACTTAAAAAACGATGTACTTAAAACTATAAGCATATACAAAAAAATATATAATTAACATAAATACAATTTACTTACAAAAGCATGCAACTTAAAAAAAAACTACTTAAAAAACGATGTACTTAAAACTATAAGCATATACAAAAAAATATATAATTAACATAAATACAATTTACTTACAAAAGCATGCAACTAACCTAAAAATAATTTAAATCATCCGTTGATAACGGTTGTCATGGCAACAGTCTGAATGCGCATGCGTGAATTTTCTTCGTCAGCTCCGGTAACGCAAATGCGTGAATTTTTCTACGCCAGTTGGGGTAACGCTATGCAGATTATACATTTTTAATTTCCTTTATTCTGTGTTATTTTAATTCAAAAGTACTTCAGAATGAATCTGAAACATGGATTAATTAACAATGTTTAATTTTAAATGCATAAAACATTAAGAAAATAAACAGAATCGTTTGAAAGAATCCGCCGAAAAATGTTAACCCTAGCCTTATTACTGTTGGGAGAAAAAAACGCTGAAGTCTTACTCATTTGGCGGTGGAGAAAATGGAAGATTCTTTTTGGCGGGAAAGTTGGCGGTGGGGAAAATGGAAGATTCTTTTGGCGGGAAAGTTAGTTTTTAATTAATAATTAAAATTCTAATTAAAAATTCAAAAAAAGGGACCCCAGGTGCACATTCCCGACCTCTAAGGTATACATGTACCAAATTTGGTAGCTGTATGTCAAATGACCTGGCCTGTAGAGCGCCAACACACACACACACACACACACACACATTGAGCTTTATTATAAGTATAGATAGATAGACAGATAAAAATGGTATTTTTGTTGAAACAAAATCGTCTGACAGAATATCAGGAAAAATGATTCCAAGACACAGATTCATTTCTGATCTTTTTTCGCATTAATATCTGATCTATTTTATTCCAGTTTTCGTTTATTCACATATAGAAAATCAATATTTTTGTGGGGGGAAAATTCCCCTGAGTGATTGTTTTGAAAGATGAAACAATAATATGAAAAATAAATTGCCATAATAATACAGAGATTCATTTTCTCGCCTGTTTATCACATTACTATTCGAAACTTGCAGTTTTTTCTGATTTATGTTTATCTATGCATAAAAAAACAGCAATTTTGTTGAAATAATATCGAGCAATAGAACCAAAGATCCACTCCTTTAGCCAGTAAGGAGCTTCAACTAATTTTGGTGCCTATATTTTATTTGTAAGCACAACCAAATTTCAAAAATTTGTTAAAGTATGCCTTAAAAGAAACTCTACATATCACGGAAAATTAAATCGAATCTTTAAATCGTGAACAACAATGAAAAAATATAGGATCAGTGTAAAACTATGTAAACGATTTGGGGTAACATTATACATTTTGGATTACTTTAATATTTCTAGAACTACAGTTCTAAATATCAGGAACGAAATCAGTGGAAATGATTACCTTCAAACATTTCTCGCATATTCCCTAATAAAGGTGTTATCTGTCTTTCACCATGTAAAATTGTGGACCTTGGGAAACGCCGTGAACATAAACAGTGTTTAATTTTTTTATTTAATTTTTTTTAAGAATTCCGCCATGAGAGTTTTGTGCTTCTTAGAATAGTGAAGAAAGCTGAATATACACTTTGAACGTCCTTCTTAAGTGATACAAATCAAAATTTGTCACAGAATTGCAATTTTATTCAAAAGTTACGTATCAAACGTTATTTATCCCACGCGCGTTTCCCAATTATCATGTTAATATGCATGCGAATCTACAGTAAGTGTTCCGACCTGTCACTTGTGCTGCCCTCTTGCGGCAAAGGGAAAAACACTTCAGTGTATCGTGAGCGAGTGATGATGTGTGCGGTAGCAAGACAACGTGCTGCTAAGCACTGATGGCCAGAATAAAAGGAAAAAGAATCCAAAATTATTCTTGTGTGGTGATTTTTTAATAATGTGATAGCAATCGACATAAATTTAGTGCGTGTATGTTCAGTAAGAACACATAGTGAACTATTTAACAAATGTAGAATAAATGTTGAAAAAAAATCCACACTTTAGATGGTGAAATTCGGTGCTGAATCTCACTTAGCTGACTTATTGTGCTTTTTAGGTATTTCACTAGCATGTTAAAGTACATACTGATACAGGGTCAACACCTTGACATACTTGCCTCCATAATTTGATAATATAATTGCATTCCAAATTTGATATTTCTAACTCTAGGGTTTATAATTATCATATTCACTTTTAATAAGGTGACCATTCGTACTGATTTTACCAGTACAGTACTGGTTTTCAGGGCATAAATCCTGGTTAGTCATTAAACAAAACCAGTACACGAAAAGTACTGGTTTTAGATTACAAAACATTAAAACAAAAAAGTAATCAAATAAAAATAATAAAATTAGAACTGGCAACCCTGATAATTCCATGTGATATCGTCAGGTGTCGCATGAGCAGGACCGCCACGAGATAGGTGGATTGAAATTTTTAAAGCCTTTAAAGAAAATGATGTGTCTAATAATATTGGCAAATTGGTAGAGTATTACCTCTGTATGCCAGGAACTAATGCACCGACCGAACGGGATTTTTCTTTATTAAACAACATCTGGACTAGCGAGAAAACCCATTTGAAAGTGGAAACTTTGAAATTCTTGTTGATTGTCAAAAATAATTTAAATGCAACCTGTATGGAATTCTATGAAAATATACAGTAAAACAAAAATTTGTTAAAAGCAATTCATTCCTCAGAAAAATATAAAAAAAACAAACTAAATTAAATAACTCCTTATGTTTTATTATATTAGGTATGACTTATCATGTTATGTTATGTTTATTATGTTTTATTTTTATATTGTAAAATCATATTTTAGTTTTCACATTTCTTGTGTTTAAATAAACGCAAGATATCTAAAAGTTTTTTATTTACTTAGGTATACAGATTGGCCGTTGGGTGAATTTTTGATAAAAATTTATAAAATTTGGGCGTGGCTGGTCAAAATTCCTGTTGTCCTGATTTCAGGTTAAAAAAAATGGTCACCTTAACTTTTAATCGAACAGCCTGAAGAAAAAAATTCCTGTTAATGAATATCACTCAAAATTTTACAGAAATTTTACAAATTTAGTATAAAGACAGCATTTCAAATTTCTGTTGCGTGACACAAATTTTAATTATCGTATTCGAAAACAGATGAACAGTTAAACTGAATGACAGACAGACACGCATAATTCCAAAAATGCAATTTTCGGACTCAAGGAATTCAAGAAAAGAGAAAATTGAATAAAATGTCCAACTCGAATTTTTTTGACCATTACAATACATTATCTTTGTATACTTCCTATAAAGAAGAAAAAGAAGTTACATTTTAATACTTTTTATTAGGATGATACCATGCAACAAAGAATGAATGTGTCTGAAAGAATTAGAACTCCGAGACATGACATTAGAAATTCTAATCCGGAAAAGTTATTGAAAGAGAAAAATTTTCTCTTTATTACAAATTTTATTACAGACTAATTTGAATCCCAAATGAGATTATCATTTTTTTCTGAGCAATTTCGTTATTTTTATTGCCACTTAAAATTACACTTTTGGCTATTCATAGCAGAAAAGAAATTCCGGTTTAATTTCAGCGGCAAAAGGAGTTTCAATTTGAATTTTTAAAAAACGTAATTCCTTAATTAACAAATTCTTTTGATGTAAGAATGATTTAAAATTCAGAAATAAAAATAAATTTTATATTTTCGTAGAGATTTTATAATTACATTAAGATTTAATTTGGATTTCTTGATTACGGTTAGCAAAATAACTTTAAAATAGTATCTAAGAAATAATTATAAAATACGGTTTTTCTACGTCTCCACATGCAAATGTCTTACCTCTAAATTGAAAATATATTTTACTTTTTACACATTTTCTCAGCAGATTATTTAAATAGAATTTTTGCTTAGTGAATGAGTAGATAAATTAAATGAGAAGATGAATTAAAGTTTCGAGTAAATAACTTTTTTTCAAGCAGTTGTGAATGGTAGATTGAGTTTCAAAGTTTCGATAATAAACATTCTTCTTCTTCTTTTTCTTTTTTGTAACATAATAAAGTTTTAGAAAATTATTCTTATAGTCGTTAGAAGAAAAATATGAATAATTTTTGAAATATAAAGTTTTGAAATGTAAAGCATTCTTCTGAACATTAAATCGCTTGAACTATTTAATAAATCAGATCAAAGTAGTAGAAATAGAATAAACTAATTCTAGCAATAAAGAATATGAATGGAGACAAATTATAGGGATAATTTTATAATTACTAAGTAGCTGTTTTCTTTTAAAAACTTGTCTCTACTTATAATGTATGTTTATTGGCACTTTGGCACGCAAATTGTTTTCACGGTTATTAATTTGTATTTCTATTTTCCTATTTACTTTTAAATATACTAAAGATATCACTTTCTTGTTATTAAAGATACTAATCGAATTGTCTATTGTTATCTATTCAGTCTACGTACAGATGATATAAAATTATCTATAATATAAAAATTGGCAAATAATATGTTATTATAATTTTATTATCTGTCATTTGATATTAGTTATTTCTCAACACTAGAATTTTTTAGACGCTTGGGTTCTCCATAATTATAAAAACTTAGAATATTATGTTCAGTATTAATCTGACAATCCAAATCCAGTTACATATTTCATTTCATTTTTTAAAAATAATCACGATTTCCAGATATGTATTTTTTAACTACGATTTTAAAATATATAGTTTAAAAAATCATCTGAAAATAATTATTCTGTGCACGAACAAAACTCAGTCCTTTTTCAAGAATAAATGTTCGATAATTCATGAAAACAAGTTATGTGCTGAACTGCTAAAAAGAGGGCATAAAATACCGTGTATTGATATGGTTTATATCTTTTGAAATTCATTTTTCTAGTCTGAATTTATTAAACAGAATTAATCGTCTGCTTTGATAACTCAAAACAAACAACAAATGATGAAGGGTTTACAGATAAAAAAATTATGCGAAAATCGTTTGCTGTTTATATGAAGAATGTTTGTCAAAAGTGGCCGAATACTTGTAAACAAAATATATGATTGTAAATAAGCATAGTTATTTTCAATTATTTATCCAAGATTTATTGCGATTTGTAAGTGTTATAGAAAATATATGCACTAAACTGTAGGAATGATCATTTTTCGATTTTCTTATATATTTAAAAGCTATAATCTTCTACAAAAATTGAACGTTACTGAAATTTCTTCTTAAATAATGTCTCAAATAAAATTTAATATCTGAGAGAAAATTTAAAACATATAGAATGAATGATTTATTTCAATTCCAAAACAATAGAAAAATATTTGTTTATTTAATGGCAAATTGTATATGTGTTCTAATGTGATATGTTTCAATTATATAATCACAAAATCACAAATCGGTACGCTCAGAAAAAATAATCTGCATAAAATCACACCAAAATTAGCATAAAATATGAGCATAGGTTTTAATAATTACAGTGACTTATTTTTATTTAAATGTGCTAATAATAAAGATTTCAAAAAATATAATGAGTATCTTGAAACTTGAAGATCTAAAAAAAATATGATATTCTGCATGATAAATAGCTTCTAAAATATAAAACTATTGGGAAGAAAAATAAAAAAAATATATATGTTTAACATATGTAAAATATTTGTAAATATTGTTGTGTAAAAGTTAATACGATTGTAATGAATAGAATACGTTCTATTCGTTATAATCTTACCGAAATGTAAAGAAAACGTGTTTCGCGGAAAAAACCCTACTCTTTTTATTATAGCTCTTGTTAAATTTATTGTTAAATGATAATTATAAACTTCGTTTCTTTTCAAATCTATACAAATTATACATTTCTATATTCAATGATATAACCCCTATTTTTTAGACTAAAATTGAAAAATAAATTCTTTTAAAAGTACAGATGTTTTAAGTTTCATTAAGGCAGTAACACCAAAAAGAATAATACTCTATAGTATTTGATTCTATAGTTTGGCATTCAAAAGAACCTTAACAGATCTTGTGCCAATCCTCAATTTCCCTCTTTAACATGTGATGCTCTTTCGTGCTTCATGTTATTACATCTTTATCACATTTGGCTTCAGATTAGGGGGAATTTGGGCCTTAAATATATTCTTTGGTTCTTCTCTCGCATGCCTTGAACGTATTGATGTAAGGAAAAAGTCCGTTCATTGCAAAGATCGCAGCGGTTGTGACTTGTCTTCTGTTTTAATGTGTAGTGACGTGGTATGGCACATTTTTATGCATTTGAAAATATAATGTAGTGATGAAACAAAATAAACATTTTGAACGCTTTTTTTCAATTAAATGAAGCCGAATTTTGACCTTAAACTACTTTTTTAAAAACAGGAGGACATATCACCCCTTTGTCAGATTTGGTTCAAAATTGAATGTCTATAAATCTGGTGATAAATCAATGCACCAAATGTCATCCAACTTGCTCTTCCTGTTTTTGAGTTGCTGTGTTCGCATGTATATGGATAGAGTGACAGTTTTTTTCCTGACGGATTATGAGATTTGAATTGAAAGATACTAGAAATCAAATTTGTTGTTAGGAATATTTTCTAGATCTTATTTCCCTGGCTTTAATGCGTCATTTGAATTATCGCTTGTACTGCATGCATAATTCTAAAAACTTGTTTTTCAAACTCGTAGAGGCTTGAAAGAAAGGAATTTTCATTTAAAGTAATATTTTCTAATATAAATGTGATGGAGAAGTTTGAAGCTATTGTAAAGTAATCGTCTGCTACGATTGTGTCATCCCTATAATTTATTATAAAATTGCTCCGACAGTGAAGCATTCATTTCGTTTGCTGCGCTATCGAAGTGCGTCCACTGCTCATTGCTTATCAATTTAAACTGATAATGCATTTTTAAGATGTGTGGATTAACTCAAAAGAAGCACAAGGCTGTTATTTTAATGCATCAAGAAAACATTTCATGCTCATCGGTGCGAATGCAGTGAGTCGACTGCTTCACACCTCATAAAGAGATTCAAACCGAAGGAACCGTAGATAAAAAGCCTAGAAATGATCGTCTGAAGTTATCTTCTAAATGTGCTGATGCTGCATTGACGCGATTACATCGTAAAAATAGATTTGCCAGTTCTGCCACACCTGAAAGAGAATGGAATGGGACCACGCCTGTCATTGCCAGTTCGCAGGAGACTCTGTGAAGCTGGTTACAAGGCACAAATACATAAAAAAAACCAGTACTGACGAAAGCAATGCTGAAAAAACGATTGGAGTAGGCCAAGGTGCACAAAATGGAGACAAATTATATTCAGCGACGAAAGTCGCTTTTTTTAGTATCTGACAAGTCTTGCCACGTTTGGAGTAAAGCAAAGGATATCATGATGCCACAATGCCTGATTCGTACATCAAAACACCCAAAAAGCGTAATGGTGAGGGGTGCATGTCATATCAGTCAACTTAACGACTTCAATTTGCACAGGGAACCATGAATGGTGACAAGTATGTTGGTGCGCTGAAGGATCAATTGCTTTGTAGTGCTCGTGACATGTTCCTAAGGCATCAATGGATATTTCTGCAAGATCTAGCACCCAGCTATACATTGAAAAAGATAAGACAAACTTTATAATTGATTTTAAATTTCATTTCAGTTCATTTCTGACCTCTATATCGAAACTTTCGTTATTTTAGGGTAAGGCTGCGTTTGCAAAACATGGTATTAATGTTCTCGCATAGCCAGGACACTCTCCAGATTCAAACTCCATTGTGAATATATTAAGTATAATCTGAAAGAAAATAACTGAGAATCATCCCAGAACAAAACGAGAACTTCAGGAAACAATAATTAAAGCTTGGCACCATGAAACAGTGAAAGAAGTGTTGCAAAACCTTGTGGATTCCATGCCTAACAGAGTGACTGCTGTGATCGAAGCCAGAGGCGGCCCAACCAAATATTAATTAAAAATTTCGATTAATTTGAACTCTCTTATTATCTTTTTAGATCAAAAGAACTTGCAATTTTTTCTTTACTTCGTTTTATTCCGGGGAAACGTTTATTCCTTCGTTTTATTCCGATACTGATAATCTGTACATTTTGTTTGCATTTTATTCTTTTTGAAATTAAATAATTTTTTTGTTCAATAACTTATCTTGCCATTAGACTAACTTAACATATTGACATAAAAAATTTCATTTTAAATGAAAAAGTATTATTTTGGGATAGCGGGCTTATTCTTTGAAAAAATGTGAAATTCTCAAACTTGCAATACATTTTACCAGTAGTATATAGATAAATGCAACAAAATAAATACATTTAAGTATCAAGTTATACTATGTATTCATCGAATAATAGTGAATATTTTGTCTGTTTGTATAAACCGGACAAATTAAGAAAGACCATCAATAAGAAAAAGCATTAATTAATTATATAAATCAGTAATTCAATATTTTATTAACAGCTGGAAGATATCTAAAATTATTACTTATACTCTTTATATTTATCACAGATAATTTGCCCATTTAGGGCAAAATAGATTACATGACTTTAGAAAAAGCAACGCATAAAAAAATAAGCTATCAAAAGTAGCGATGAAACATCAAATTTTATGCAAGTATGAAACTTTAAAAATATTATTCTAAGACCAAGCAATCAATAACTCTCCAAAAAGTTTGTATCATTTTATCGATAAAAATGAAATGTTTTGTTGAAATAGCTTAGAAACCCATTCGGCGTCCATCAAACCCGTCTGCTGAGTCGAGATTAGCGAATGAAAAGCTGGTACAAGACAAAATTTTAAAAAAAAGGAAATATCTAAAAAAAATGGCAACAACAAGAGGCAGATCCGTTTTTCGTCTGTTATTCGCATTAATATCCAATCGAAGTTTGTTCCAGTTTCTGTTTAACAGTACATGAAAAGGCTATTTTTTAATTTTTTTTTACTGAAATAAAATCGTCTGAGCGATTTTGTTGATAGACAAACTAATCCAAAACCAATGAAAGTTAAAAGGAATAAATTGTGCTTATGTCGTTGTTATCCGTGTTCTTCCGATAAACTTTCTCTTTGAAAAGAATTTGTTTTTTTATGGAATTTTGCCCAGTGCCGTAGGAAGAATTATGAACTTTCATATTTTGCAATATATCACCAGCAGGTAACCTGGAAAACGACGACTGTTTTGTTGTTGGAGGGCATTGCCTGAATCTTGTCGTTTTGGGCAAAGTGCCAGGCATCATTAAAAATGGAATGTCATTGAACATTTTCGTTGAACACGCATTTTAGAATTATTTGAGAATCATCAATAACCTTTAAAGAATTTAATCTCCCAATAAAGAAAAGCTGCTGACTTTCATTATTAATTCTGATTCTGTTCTATAAAAAATATAAAAATGTCAATTCTTATCATTAGAAGCATGAAAGGAATACCGAGGAAATTTAAATGAATTTTTAAACTTTTGAAATTTTTTGTATATCGTAATAATTATGAAAATTTATTATTCAAATGACATATTGTTTTAAAATACATGTTTAAAATATCTTGGTTGAAATATTACATTATTTGTGGAAAAAAAAATGTAAATAAAGAAAAAAAATAAAGTTTCTTTTCTTTATTGATAGATGTACAGGCATTTTTTGCCATTCGAATATTGGGGATAGAGTTTAATATCTTTAATTTGATGTAAGAGTTATGCATTAAATTAAATTACTTCTCACAATTTATTACATACAGTGGCTGGAAAAATTGAGAGAGTAAACCTTACTTTTACTTGATAAATGAGACTTTCAATATAAATAACACATTACCGGGAAGTGCAAACATATTTTTATTTTTGCACATAACAAATGGTTTAATTTAGAGTAAAAATAAAGAAACATCAACGAAAAACTTCTAAATTGAAAAATTTTAGGAGTATTTTAAATAAACATACGCAGAATTTTGCCTCAAAAAATTGATAATATACCAATGCAATTTTTGCAATATCACGCATAGAAACAAAGTGTCACTATTAAGTTGCATGTCTTTTGGCTCTTAAAATGGCCTCTAAACGTCATGGTACCAATTCGATCCATTTTTGGTGGTATCTGAAGATATTTTACCCCATTCATCTTGCACCACTTGTTTTAAATGGGTTTTGTTTCTAATTTTGTATTTTAGAAAATAGTACCCCATCACAGTACCCCGACATCCGTGCCATTGAATATTTGTGGGCCATACTCGAAAAAGTGGTTCAAAAATACAAAATTAAAAACAAAACCCATTTAAAACAAGTGGTGCAAGATGAATGGGGTAAAATAGCTTCAGATACCACCAAAAATGGGTCGAATCGGTACCATGACGTTTAGAGGCTATTATAAGAGCCAAAAGACATGCAACTTAATAGTGACACTTTGTTTCGATGCGAAATATTGCAAAACTTTCATTGGTGTATTCTCAATTTTTTGGGATAAAAATCGGCATATGTTTATTTAAAATGCTTCTAAAATTTTTCAATATATAAATTTTTTATTAATTGTTCTTTATTTTTACTTTAAATTAAACCATTTATTATGTGTAAAAATAAAAACATGTTTGCACTTCTCGTGAATGTATTATTTATAATGGAAGTCGGATTTATCAGGGAAAGTAAGGTATACTCTCAATTGTTTGAGCCACTGTATATCAATTACTGTGGTCACATACACTCAGATGCAGACAGAAGATACACAAACTCTGATGATATTTTTTTGGACTTAGAAAGATATAAAATCGTCAAAAGTATTTCTGAAAATACGAAAAATGCCGATATCGGATATATCGATGATCAGGATATTTTAACTGTGTAAACTTCATTTTTAATAAAGCAAAGAATATTCTTTTTTTAAAAGAAAAGAACAGTAAAAATCATTGAATATGTCTTTTAAATTAAAATATTCTAAAAAAGAAGGTCGTGTCTAGAATTAATTAGAATTTAACTTTTTTTAATATATAAAAGAAATAAAATCAGTTAAATGGAAGTAACAGTTTTAAAAATCGTTATACATTTTGGATTACTTAAATATTTTTGGAACTTAAATTTTGGAGTTATCATCTAGAAGAAAGGCAATTAATTATTTTTCGTATTGTCATTTAATTCCTTTATCATAACCAATTTGTGCGCAGCCTATATCTCAATTTTAAGCTTAAAAGTAAAGTAAATTATTTATAAAATTTATAATAAGATAGAAAAAATTGAGTTTATTTCATAAGCGTTATAACTAATCTTCAGAATCTCAAATGAATTAAAATGAGAACTTCTGGACAATTTTCAATCTAATTTATTAGGTGAAGAACGTAAAAGATGCGAACGATCAACTCATATACAAATATATACAACTATAGCTCATAATTAGATATTTAGATCCACAAACGATGTTTAAGAAAAAAGAAACCAGTTTTTATTTAACGAAATTGTTTACAAGCTAATTTGTTTCCAAGGTTATCGTTTGGTTTCCAATAATATCTTTTTCCTAAGATATTATTTTTTGTAGTGTTGAAATCTCAATCTGAATTTTTCATACTATTGTTTGTAGAAAGTGTGCTACAAGGCATTGCTAATAAGTGCTCTCATTGCTCTTGCATTCTTTTCTGCAATTAACTTTTTTGCGGAAAATTTCATTTATTATTTTAGCAAAATATTTTCGTCATATTAAAAAAATTATATTACTTTTATTTAAAGGATTTCTACTTCATGTTTTCAAAGCTGTTTATTTATAAATAAAAACAACTTCGTTAATTGGAATAAAAGCATTAGTTATTTATCTGAACTTCAATGGTGTCCAAAATTAAAGTCACAAACACGATTCTCACAATAACTCAAAATTCCTGCCTATAAAATCGATAAAATTCGTACTGTACGCATTTTGAATAAATGATATTTAGTACAAGCTTTCTGGTAAAATGTAAAACTAGATCAAAAATATCTGACTGCACTGTTGTGAATAGGGAATTAAAGTCCATGAATTTGGCTGATTATCAAGAGAATGCGTTCTCATCATTATTTAGAGGATTTAAAGAAACCGAGAGATGTTGGCAAGCTGGAACTTGGGCAGTCTCAAGCGGAAGATGCTGGATATTATATAAAAAGGAAATTATTTCCTACACTGGTGCAACAAGTAAATTCATATTTTACTTTGTGATCTTTAATAAGAAAAATATAATCTCCGTTTCTATAGTATCAATTTTTCTTTATATATTTTCAATAAAAGTTTAATTACTACTTTACTAACAGTTTCTTTCTAAACAGCACATGTATTTCTGCAAAATTCATGTATTTTAAATAAAAGCATTTTTATTAATATCATTTAAATACATCGTCTAAAACAGTATAAGTTGTTTTATATAAAACATGTGTATAACATAAAACCTCTAGGTAAACTGTATAATATGTTAAAATAATTTGCATATTTCACCTTGCTTTAAAAAGCCTCATTATCTATAGAATGTCTTCTGCTTATCATACAATGCCGATGACACATATACTGCAGTTTTAAAGAGTTTAGTTAAAAAGCCAAATCATTCATATCTATTTTCTTAAATGTTATTATTCAATTTTCTTTTTCTGCTTATGAAATATCCATATTTTACATGTTTCATACTGTTTTTATGTTGTTTTCAAAATTTTTTTCCTGTTGTTTTAGGCATCTAAACGTTTATATCTTAAATATACATTATGTCTGTATTTTATATTTGTATTTTATTTATCTACTTTATTATTACAACTTTAGTGCACCTATGTGTATCCTTTCTTTTCTATGTTTTTAATATTTCTTCTTTAAAAGATGCTTTTGCAATTGGATACCTTTTCATTTAGTCTGGATGGATCTAGTTAAAGAAATGATGCACCGTTTTGCAGGACATTTTCAAGTTACGGATAAATATTCAAACTTAAATCCATTCATATTACATTTCCACAAAAAAAAAAAAAAAATGAAAGTTTGTTTAACGAATTTTAAACCAGTACAGATATAAAATTTTTAAAACTTTTTCTGATAATGTAATAAATTTTTCAAGAACTCAGTCAGGAAATTAATTTTATTGCTTAAGAATAAGAAAAAAGAATCAAAATATTGCAATAACTTTAATTTTATGCTAAAATACATACAAATGCAAATGCAGTTCATTTTCAATTACGGATAAACATTTAAATTTAAACCTGTTTATAATAGCATTTCCGTAAAAACAACTTTTTATAATAATGTAATAATTTTTTTCAAAAAAAGTCAATTAAGCAATTAATTGCACTGCTTAAGAATATAAAACGAGATATTTTACAACAACTTTATATGTATACCGAAATACACACAAGCATAAATCTATTTTAACTTACACTACATAACTATTACAATGTCTTCTGTAAAGCAAAATTTTCAACGCCACTCATATGGACAGCAATATCAGAGTTTGTAGCATTTTATTGTCTTCCGATGTCACCGTTAATGCCAATAATAATAATAATATCGTGGAGCAGAAAAACTCCTATAATGCCAATAATAATATCTGTACAACCATTCTCAAAAATTTTGTATCATTTCGTGACATTGCATGTTCACGACACACTTCTACAACATTTATAGGCAACTGCCTATAAATCTCAGCTAATAACATTCATGCGAGTAGAGAGCCCAAAATATTTCGTATTCGATGGTTTTCCTTCGTGCTCAGCGTCGTCACTATCTGCACATCCATTCTCGAACATTCTGTGCCATTTCGTGGCATTGCATATTTGCGATATACTTCATGCAGCTGCCTATAAATCTCATCCAACATCCTTTACGCGAGTAGAGATCTCAGAATTTGTCCTATCCTTCTCCCTCAGCGTCGTCAATATTCACTCATCCATTCTCAAAAATGTTGCATCATTTCGTGACATTGCACATTCACGATACACTTAAAGCAGCTGCCTATAAGTCCTATCCATCGTCATTCTGGTGAACAGTGATCTCATGTCGCATTTGATGGTCTTCCTTCGTGCTCAGTGTCGTCACTATCTGCACATTCAATCTCAAACATGCTGTACCATTTCGTGACATTGCATATTTGGGATATACTTCATGCAGCTGCCTATAAATCTCATCCAACATCCTTTACGCGAGTAGCGATCTCAGAATTGGTCGTATTCTTCTCCCTCAGCGTCGTCAATATTCACTCATCCATTCTCAAAAATGTTGTATCATTTCGTGACATTGCACATTCACGATACACTTAAAGCAGCTGCCTATAAATCCTATCCATCGTCATTCAGGTGAACAGTGATCTCATGTCGCATTTGATGGTCTTCCTTCGTGCTCAGTGTCGTCACTATCTGCACATCCATTCTCAGAAATGCTGAACCATATCGCGGCATTTCATAATCACCACACATTTCATGTAACTGCCTATAAAATTTCCAGTCACAAAAAACACCATCGGAAGTGGTCACCCAAAACCTTTATCGCATACTCTTTAACATAGGTGTTTCCTAAAGGACATTTTGCATAGCATTGGCGTAGAATAATTATGAAATATCAACCTTCAGAGTGAATTTATCATTTTTACTAACCCATGGCGTGATCTATCGTTTAATCCTTGGCGATTTTTTTGGCGATTAATCCCTACAATGCGGTTAATATTATTTGAACATCTCATTCGTGTTTTAGATGCAATTTGAGATAAAACTGCAACTGTAGTCAAGAAATCCCAAATCAAATTTGATATATATATTATTGCGTCTTTTAGTTATCACGTTTACATGTTTCTGAAAGTACAGACCGACATACGGACAATACCTCTTTGGATTTGGATCAAAATTTAAAAGGTTTCTGGACTATAATTGCTACTTCTGTGTATCGAATTTTATCTGTCTGGCTCTCTTCGATTTTTAGTCCTCGTGTTAAAATATATTGGAGTAGCCGCACAGGCAGACTTCCTCAGGGTGGAGTTTGCTCAAAATTTGACAGAAATCTACAGATTTGGTATAAAAACCGCATACAAAATTTCAGACATCTTGTTCAAAGTGTTTTTGAGTTATCTTTATCACACATACTGAGAGACAAACGAACATTTTTCAAAATTGTGTTTTTCGAACTCAGGGTGGTCTAAAAAGTTGAGGCTCGTCGAAATCACGAGTTCCAATATTTTGACTATTACCATATTTTCTCTATACTACTATACGAGAAAGTAACAAGGTACTGCATGCATTTTCAATTTAGATGCCCAGTTCCAACTTTCGAAACAAGCTCATTTTTTATTGGCAAACGAAAATTGAGACCTGAACAGGTACACATAAATATATGAAATTTTGCCATCACGTTTCATCAATATAACTTTCCAAAGATTACTTTTACAGAGGAGTACAACTAACTTTTTTAATGGCTTGTGTACATTATTTATTTTCTGTTTCACAGTTCAATCTGTGAGGGAACTTTAAAAAATTACAATAAATTTAAAAAAAAACTGATTGCCCTACCCTATAAATAATAATTTTATCTTATCATCGGAGTCTCCACGTTATATTTTTACACCACCCTTACCCTAAACAGGATACCAAACTCATAAAAAAATGACGGCCCAAATTGGGACAGCCGTTTTCCCAGACCGGAAATAAGAAGCAACCCAAATGGGACAGCGGTGGGGAAAAATCCCATTTTTATCTTCTACCTGTCGCAAATAAAATGCCAGATTGATACACCGATAGATACAAAATGAATTCCATCCGGGTATGTCAGGTGCGAAACTGATTTTCACTGCTTATCGTTAGGGGGCCTGCGCACCTCTAATAAGTTCCATTAGGAAGCTGGGGCTAGGAAATAAAAGTTTTGCCGTCGCCATGGCAACGACGGGATAAACTCGCCCGAGGTATGTTGCATAATGCGGAACACTCTTCGGATATTGGGAGATATATTTGTTTTTCCCTGGGCCGTAAAGGGGGATATCACTCTAGTATAAAACTTGTCAAAAAGTGACGGTAACTACAACGAGTCTCAGGGCAACGTAGAAAGATTGACAAGGAACAGGTTTAAAACTGTTTGCTGAGTTCTGCATTTCCTTATGGGATTTGTATTATTCCAAATTATTTTTCGGAAATTCAGTCAATTTTGAAATTAAAAAAAAACTTTAGTATTGTTTAGTTAGTTTAGTTAGCACTTTAGTTTAGTTAGTACTTTAGTTTAGTTAGTTACTTTAGTTAGTTTAATTACGTTACGTTACATTTAGTTACTTACATTAGTTTAATTACGTTACGTTACATTTAGTTACTTACATTAGTTTAGTTACTTTACTTAATTTAGTATTGCACCTTTTAACTAACTTTGATGTTTTTTTTCGGGTCTATGCGATCTGAAATGTTTTTGAATTGCTGATGGAAAATGACGTTATGAAATTATTTTAAAGATATTTCATGCCTTTTTTAGTGAAAATGTTACGTTATTTATCTGAAAATTTCTTACATTTATATAATTTCTGTAACATTTTTCAAATTCGTTTACTATATCGTTCTGGTCAGTATGACCAAATGCTGTTTTTTCTAAACTTGTCTGCAAACCTACTAAAATCTAGTTCTGAATTTCGCTAATTCAAATAGAAACGATAAAAATGAATGCCTGTTAAATAGTAATTTTGGTAATAAAGCAATTTATCATTAAAAAATCGCATAAATTAACTTTTGCTTGTTTGTGTAAAAGGAGTAGAAATTTTGATAATCCTTTTTTTCATCTACATCAAAAGTTTACAATATTCCATTAAATAGTCTTTATCCTTTCGGTTAACAGTATATGTCATATCCTCCAGATATGGAATTAAAATATCGTCATCATGTGATAGTAGAACTACATTTGTTCTAACGTCACATATTTGCACTAAAAAATAACTCGCGTTAAAATCAGGAAAAAAAGTCAGGTGAGCCGTAATTGATCTCTAAACTTTAAAAGTACAGTGAGACATATAACCTGACTTCCTATCAACTGGGTTTACTTTTTTTAAATCGAAATATTACTATGCTTAGTACTATAAGAAAAAAAAACCAACTTTCCTGATCAAATGAGAAATGAAATGATATAAATAATCAAGTTTTTATTTTACAAGCGATACAATTGTTGTGAATTGCTTTCCAAAAATATATTAGCACTAGATTCGTCCGGGATTTCGATTACCCTTCAACGTCCACTGGTGTCGTTTCGACACCGCGACATAAAATATATAAAATAATTGTAATAATAATTGTAGGACTACTGTTCAGTAGGGTTTGGTTTTATGACTTTTTAATATTATTTCATGTAATTATCATATATTATGACCCTTTATATCATAAAAAACTGTAACTAAACAAGTTACTTACAAATTACTTCTTCAGATTCTTTGCAGTCACTTTCACGCAATCTTATGCCTTCATCGGAATCTAAATTAGAACAAGACAACTAACCACCATTTGATTCATTCTCAGAAAGCTCTCGCAACAAATTAGTAATTTCATCAGGGCGTAGACCTTTTCTACAAGCCATCGTTTCGGGGGGAGGCAGCTCTGTACAAGGTTCGAAAATCGAGTGAAATTTATTTTTTTATGAGCAGATAAGCAAATGCTGTGTAATGAAACAATTTTTTAGATACAACAATTTTAGAATAATTGATTCATTTCCGCTGTGAACCCAATAACACTGCATGCAGGATCAAACAAATGTGCGATGTTACTTTGGGAAGTATGTTTTAGTTGTTGAACTATCGTTTGTTTAACGACAGCTATTTATAATGATAAATTACCTTGGTGTCGAAACGACACCAGCGGACGTTCTAGGTATATTTAGTTGTAAAATCTCTCCTGATTAATATTGTTACGAACCTGTGATGCGGCTTCCCAGCATAGCTGGTTCCATGGGAGGTCCCAGAGCTTGGCGACAAACTTGGCGACGAATTTGTCGACTTTGGCACATAAAATAGATTATACCCGAAACATCGAGAATTTTCCCGATCCGTCCAGTAGGAACGGAGATACGCCTAGAACGTTCCTGATTGATTGAGAGGCTTCTAGCCCCGCCTCCTAAGACTTATAAAAGGAAACACCCGCAGCTGCCGGGAAGTGGTGAATTGAGGAGAAGTCGGAAGCGGCAGAGCAGAGCAGAGGAATGGTGAACAGGACGGTGAATTGAGTCGTCGACCAGTGGTGAATTGAGTGGTGGACCAGTGGAGTCGGAGAGTAGTCGGAACCGACCTTCCAGAGATAAGCGAGCAGCGACGGAGTGAAGCTAGTGCTGAACTAAGCTGTGCGCTACTGTCTTTCTGTCTTGTTATATGCTGCTGTTGTTGCTGCACGTCTCGGCTGAAGAAAATCGTCTTCTGTGCTGTATATAGTTGTCGTCTTTGTGCTGTCCTGTGTGTCTTCGTGTAAATAAACGTCGTTGTTTTATTTTCTACTGCCGCCTGTTGATCGAGCATTCTCCACACCATATAACTCCCACTATCCAAACGAACCCAGAGATTTCGTAACAATATAGAACCACAAAACCTTTTCTGTGTAATCACCATGGAAAATGGTTAAAGTCACAAAATTTTTTTCAAATTCCCTGCTAAAATGCGGAAAGGAAAACAAAATAAACAGGCTCCGGTGTCCATTTGACACCAACGGACGTTCTAGTGTTAGAACGTAACTTTTATAAACACAACATTTGATAGTAATTAGTGACAGACCATGGAAAACGCATTTAAATTACTAGAATAAAACACCAGTAAATGAATTGCGAATAATTTTGATCAACCTTTTGCATACATCCACTTGTAAAGGGAAGAGAAATAGCTGACTTTAAATTATACTTTATAGCAACTCTTACGCTAGTTTTGCTTACAACTTATTTATTTAACAATCAGTAAACACCAAATGGATTGAAAATAAATTAATAAAAAAAAATTCTCAAATAAAATAAATTCATACAAGTCAACATCAGCCCTGAAATGAAGAATCAGGGCTAATTATTTGAAAAATTTCACGGAAATTATTCTAATCTCGTTGCTTATTACGGTTAAGGGAAACGGCACATTCCTTGGAACGAAAATCAGAAATCAGTTGTAAATAAAAGGAATCTTTATTCGGTAAAGTTTTCCTTATGGAGTACTGAAAAATATTTATTTCTCTAGTCATTGAGCTCCAAGTCGATTTTGATGCTTTTTTCTACTTACCCACCATATCCAACTTTTTTTTTATATATATACCTACAACCAGAGATCTATGTAAAGTTGAGATAAGACAATATGCATTTAGTTCCATTTTTTTCTGATCTCCAACATAAAATGTATTTAGATGATAGAATTTTTTGAATGATATAATCAGTCAATAATAACTAATGCAGCCTAAGCAAAAATTATATTGTTCGATCAATAGTGACTAATGTGGCCTAAAGGAACAGTACAAAGTCAAATCACCAGTAACTGACGGAATACGAAATGAAGGTATACAACCATTCTTCGATGACTGATGCGATCAGAATGTCCGAAATTCAGTGTCAGTCGCCAGTGACTGACATGACGTTTAAGGTGTAAGTATGATTGACATGACGTATTATGCGTTAAGGTGTACGTACACACTAGAAGATTTTTTTTTAATTTTAACTTTATTTTTTATATTTGCTCTTTTTCATTTAATTATTAAAAAAAAGAAATTAAAAAAAAAGATTTTATTTTATTTATAAAAAATTTATTATTTAAAAAAATAATATATTTTTTAAAAAAACTATTAAATTTTATTTTTTTAAAAAAAAAGAAACAAATCTATAACAAAAATATCGTAAATTTCCCGTTTGGAAGATATCAATTTGATTTTATCAGTAATGACTCAGAATTTTTTTCATTTATTTTGGAAGCGACCAAATATACTTTATGTTTATAAATGAACGTTCAAATATAGAATTTAATGCATTTTTGAGTTTTGACGGCATAATCAACGTTGTCTATGGAAACTCTGAAAATTAAAATTTTGGATAACTGCTTGCAAGCTTTTTTATCTTGTAAAAATATTAGAAGATAGAATTTCCTTTCAAATGATAACTTTCACCAAATTCTGCATTGAACTTTTCCTTATGTTGGCTATTTGGTCCCTTGATTTTGCATAAATCCTGTATAGATACTTACAAATAATTCGTTCCAAATACTTTATTCATTTACAAAATTACTCCAAAAACTTAATAAACTGGATTATTCATATTAAAGTCCTAATACATTGTACAAAAAAGATTTTATGAGTTTTTTTTTTTTTTTTGTAAAAACGTATTACACGGAGGAAAAAGAAAATAACTAGCTCCACTTTGAGACAACACATTCTACAAGCAATTACTTAAATTTATTTTCATGAAATTACTTTATTTTCTTACTCGCAAACTCGCGTGCTACAAGAAAAGATTTCATTTAAAAGCAGCTGCTCGTGAGAACAATGAGATTGTAAAAATATTTCTTTCATATGGTAATATTTGTACTTTGCATGTGTGTGTTGTCTCTTGAAACACAAATTTTTTTAAAAGAAATTTAACGTCACTTTTATCAAAGCAAATGTAAACTACAGTATACAATTTCCGTGAAGAGAAAACGCCATGTGGTAATTATTTTATTTTCAAATACAGTAATATAATGATACAAAGGTAATTATTTTATTTTCAGACGAAAAAATTCAGTTGAAAATTATTTCGACATATTTGAGACTTGTTAGGCATTAATCACATTTATGGCTACATTTCATTTTAAAAATCGATAATTTAACAAAATTGAATCTTGGCATTGCGAAAAATACATGATGCTATTTTTATTAACTTCGATTGTAGGGTTGAGCATGCTGTGATATGGCACATCACGTTAGTCATAAGCATGCCGTTATATCACACAAACGAATGTAAGATAACCTTATCAGATTTAAGGAAAGATAAAAAAAAATTAGTTGTTACTTAACACTTTTTTTTAAGTAAAAAGTTTTTAAAAAATTAGAGATACTTTCAAAAGTATAAACTGAAATATGAAACTTCAAAATAATATGATTACGGGTAAAGAAAAAGTGTTTTTTTAAACTTAAGTTTTGAATATATATATATGGAGAGAGAGAGAATAGTAATAAAAACCAAGTTAATAGGAAAAAAATCAAAATTATACCAAATAAAAAAACAATCCAGCCTGAAGACATTCTCAAGAGTCACCCTCAGGCAGGGATTCAAAAAAAGGGATTTTTTCTGTAAAGGAATGCAGACTAAACTGGTCTAATATCGATTCCTCGTGACCCGAAAATCCCCCTGAAATTAGGCCTAAGAGATATGCCATTTTAACAGAAAAGAAAAACACACACACAAAAAAAATTAGAAGAATACGTCTACTAATAAGCAAAAATACAATAACATAAAATAACCATATAATAACACTCAAACCAGTTATGCAAACAAAAAGGAAAGGACATACCAGCAACAGGGGGAAAAAAATTTAAGCTTTCCCGTTGTGTTACCGGCACTCTAAACTTCCAAGCTAACGCGTTCAAGGTAAAAAATAATTGGAGGGTCTCAGCGCCATCTATTGATTTATCTAATATGCAACGGAAGGTCTATTTTTATTTTAGGTAAAGGATTAATTCCAAATCATACCTTGTTTTATGAAAAAAATTGATATTGCAGTAGTATCTGAGAAATTCATTATTAGTTAAATTTTAATGAGGTTTTTTTAAAAAATGAAATATAAAATTCTTAACTAAACAAAACAAAGTTCTCGGAATGCATAGAAATGCATTGTTAAGCCCTTTTTTTTGAATCCGAAGGAAATTTTAAATGCATTTAAGGAAATTGTAATATTTTAGTAAATAAATTTTTACTAACCGTGAGTTAAATATGGCATATCTTTCTTTCACTCATTTGAAAGTCAGATTTATAGAGTAACTTCTATAAAAATTATGGAAGAATAAATACCATACTGATTCAGAAAGATATCGATGTTGCAGCGAATCGAATTTCAGTTGCGTTCGAAAAGAAGTTAAAATACGAGGGGTTTTCCATAAATTGATATTCTTTTAACTTGAATCTTCAAATAATTATACTGAATTTTAAATAAAATTTAGACATATATGAAAGATGCTTTCACACTTTAGTTAATAAAAACTGCATTAATTTAGGCATCATAAATGTCAAAAAAATGTGTTCGATTATTCATTATTATTTTCACAGACATTAAACTACAGTAACTCTCGAGTATCCGGTTCGTGATTATCCGGCTTCCGTACTATCCGGCCTGATTTTCTTTTAGTGTAATTAAATGAGGAAAGCAAGGCGTCAATTAAGTCATCTATTAAGGACTTTTTCAAAACCTAAAAACTGTAAGTTTTGACTGTTATTTTGGGGTTACCTTTTCATATCTGTGTGATCATTTATCAGAAAATAATAAAATCAGTTTGAGTCAGTTTTCTTAAGAACTAGGCCTTCGATTTATGTTAATGTTTTACTTGTGTCCTCTGAATTTAAGTTAATTTTTTATTTTAAAATATGAGCAATTTATATACTTTTATCCATAACTTACTTTCATAATAATTCTAATAATTTACTTTTATAATAATTCTAATAACTTACTTTTATAATAATTCTAATAACTTACTTTTAGAATAACTCTAATAACTTACTTTTAGAATAATTCTAATAACTTACTTTTATAATAACTCTAATAACTTACTTTTATAATAACTCTAATAACTTACTTTTATAATAATTCTAATAACTTACTTTTATAATAATTCTAATAACTTACTTTTATAATAACTCTAATAACTTACTTTTATAATAATTCTAATAACTTACTTTTATAATAATTCTAATAACTTACTTTTATAATAACTCTAATAAATTCTTGAAATTTGCAGGAAAGTATATAAACATTATAAACAGGACCCTCTATTTTAGCTCTCTATATTTTTCTATTTAGCACGTTACCGGCAACTTTTTCTATGATTCGCCAGGCCGCGGCTGCGTTCACATTGAGATAAATGAAGGACTTGGTACTCATTAAGAAGTGAAAAATATGTGTTATAACAGTGAGTTTTGTTATTGAAACTTTGTCTTTTAGTATTAGTCGACAAAGAAATGAATTCATAGAAATCCGGCCTATAAGGCTTTTTTGTTATACGGCCAGCCGTTCCACCACATTAGGCCGGATACTCGAAAGAATACTGTATCAACAGAATGTAACCGCATTAATCCTGTTCAAAATGCGAAAGTAACCAACATACAGACTCGTTTGATAGATTAAAGCATCGCATTTGGGACTAAAGCATAACTACCTATATCATATATTGAGTTTCTTAGCTTTCTTTTATAAGAATAGAAAGCAATTCTTGAAAAAACATTACAAAAAAAAAAAAAAAAAAAAAAAACTGAATGATCCTTATTCATAGAATAGCAACTATCATTATAGCAAAAGGTAACAACTCTACTTCATATTAGTAGTTGACACATTTACAAGATAAAAAGGCATAAAAGCATTTGCTTGTCGAAACAATAATGAATTAAAATATTGTTTTTGTTATTAGGATTAAATATAAGTAAATGAAGATTTACTTTTAAAAAATGTCAATTTGTGGGAAATCTCTGGTCTTTTAGTTTCTCTTAGAGAACAACAGAAATTCAGCTCACAAAAATATATCTTTTTCAGTTTTAATGGTCTTGAACTGGAATTTTTATATAAACTGCCAATTGATCTGAAACTCAAATTATGAAAGGAAAATTGTTTTATATTTCATGCATGCACATTTAAAAATTATTAACCATAATCATTCATATTTCCTTCAATATTTATACAATTTACTTGCATTTTAACATAAGATTTTAACTAGCCATATACATAACATATGCATACATTTAACATAAAATTACCATATAGTCTGTAATTTTTTTAATATTTTTTTTGAAAACACAGCATTTTAAAAGAAAACACTCACACAAAAATTATTTTCAAAACAATATATTTTACCAAACATGTATGCTATTTCTATAAAATATATAAATCACATTTAACAAAATCTTTGATGAAAATTAAAAATCATTATCAATTTCTTGAAAAATGGAAGAGTGAGGGGAGGGGGAGGAATAATCACTGTATTCTACCTAACCTCTGGTTATTTCGTAAATGCTCTAATAATGCTGGCCACGGTTACATCGAAGTGAAAGTACAATTTTTACATGGTCGATGTTCAAAGTCAGTTCATCCAATCTCTTCAGGAAAATTTGAAAAAAAATGCGTAAATCTGACAGTGTCCAGATGCTTTTGATCGCATAGCGCATCTTGAACGTATTTTAAATTGTTCTGACATAAAAAACACACAAAAATTAACATAAACATTAAAATTAGCACTCTAAAAAATCATGAAAACATATCTGCTCTATCATGAAAACATTTTTTTTTTCCATTTTCTGCATTGAATAAGATTTCTGAAAGATACAATTAAATAGACCAAAATAATTATATAACAAATTATACCTTAATTATTCTATTATATATTTTTAAATCGAAAATGATAATAGAGACTTATTAGGTTTCACTTTGTCATGTGAAGACAAATTTCCTTTTCCAAGTGTGAATTTTAATTCAGAATAAACCGAATAACTTTCATTTCCTTTTTGATAGTTTAACAGAGAGTGCTTTAAATAATTGTTTACAATTTTTGTTAAATAAGAATTGCTAATGAAACACTCTCATTTCACCGACCATCTGAATATTCAGTGACACAAAATATATACAAACGAAGAATCACGTGACAGTTTCCATTAGCAAAATTGCGAAGAACAGACGTCAAGCAGGTGGAAGCAAAGAGAAACAGAAATACGAAGTGCGAAGAATAACAAAAATGGTTTGCAAATTTTATTCAAAAGTTCGTGGCATCCAAGTAGAATGTGCAGGATTCTACTCAGCTGCTGAAACGGATGCAATGCAAATTCAAAACTTATTCCCACGTCAAAACAAAGTCGTCATTTTTGCCGACACATTTCCCCCGGGGAGTTAAAGCCTTCCCTAGGGAATAATTACGCGAATCACATCTTTGGAAAAGTTTTGGCTTCAACGCGGGAGGAAAATCCATTTTCCCAAAAAGGAAATGAGTTCACCCGGGATAATTAGAGCACATTTTTCCCTGTCCATCTCGTTTCTTTTCTCGACAATGAATAATTTCTCTTTGGCAAAATAATAGATTACGCGAAAGCGAAGACTTGATGAATTCCTTCAACAGCACAAAGAGACTGGCTTTGTTTGATTTTGGTTCGCACAAAAGAAGTTCCAACAATTCCTTCTTTCCATAATGAATTCGGATTTGCTGTCTTTCACCGGATTCCCCTTTTTTTCTGTCTTTTGAAAAATATGACAGCAAGTATTAATGCAGAAACATTTGAGATGATTTTAATGAGGAGGAGGTTTAAAAGGAAGTATTGTTGAAAGAAAACATTATATATTTTTTTCTAATTAATCAAAAACTGTGGTTTAATTCTTTTCTCTAGCAAAATTTAATGAGTGTTATTCCAAATTAATTCTCATTCTTGAAATGAAATTAACAGAGTCTGTTAAAAGTGAAGTCCTCAATTTTAGAAACTCCATTTTGATAAAGAACGTGAAGAGAGCCATTTTTCCTAGCGTTTCATTTTGAAATGATTTCATTGACTTATGTATGCGCCTAAAAAATGAGCGGTAATATATTTTCTTTTTTATTTATAAAGTTATTGTGATAAAAATTGAAAAGTGTTAAGTAAATGCTGTACTAGATATGTTTCCACCCATTTTAATAATGAAAAAAGTGATTTAATAAAAAAAACCCATTAAGTTAATTAGTCAATTTATATTTTTTATTTATTTTATAATTTCATAGAACTGCAGTCTCAAGAAGAAAAGAAAAGCAAATTATTATTAAAATATTTTTTTTCATTATATTGCATTGCAAAATATAGTAAAATAGCTCTTGATATATGATCTTACGATGGCAATACAGGAAGAGTCTCTCCAGATTCTTTTAACGGTTTGCAGTTTATTTTAGTCTGACGTAAATTTATAATCGGCGTTGGTATGATGGAGAGCAAGTTTAAACTTTCTAGCATAACCTCGAAAATTATATTTGCCTTTCTTTCACAAATGTTAATTGCTAGTGTTATATCAGGATTTATGTTTTTTGATCTAAATATTATAAATAATTATGGGGTTAAAATGATCCCATTTAGGAATTTAAATAATATTTTGAGCTTACTGTTGAGGGTTAAAGAGGAGAATGCCAGCTGATGAAATATGTTCTGTATTCGACCGCGATTAAAAAAAAACAAAAAAACACGCCTTAGGATAAACTTGAAGCAAATTCAAAATTTCAGAATTATCAAACATTATTTTTCTGAAATGTTTCTTTTTTCCAGTTCCATACCATTTTCTTTTTAGAAAACGATAATTAAGAGCAATATTTCTTTTTAGGCAATGATAGGAAATAAATTATTTTCATACATAGTTTTTTCTATACTTGCAACAATATTGTGCTTTTTAATTTCCTCTCATTTTAAAATTTCCAGCATCAATAAAATTTTCTAATTTTGACCTTTGAATTCACTTCACATGCCTACAGCTAAACGATATTATAAAATTTTACATCTATATTTGAAGTATTGATAACCATATTGATGACATTTTTATGAAATAGGAAATACTTTTGCTTTCATATAATAAATATTATGAAAAAATTTGTATGTTCCTAAGCAGGATTTCAACGTCCGTCATATGATTCATTTTAACTGTTTATGAAATATGATGCCTGTCTCAGTTTATCGAAGATTGTGGTTTCGCCCAGTCTGGTCCTAAACGTCTCGTACGACAGCCGGACTTTTGTTCGATGAAAAACAATAATTACAATGAATTTAAAGAAAGTTGTTTCTCAAAGGCGATTACAGTAAAAAAAATGTGTTTTTTAAAACAGAAAAGTAATTAAACAAGAATGCTTTCGAATTCGAATGCTTTTTAAATAATATTTTTATATTTTATTCCGAATCTTATAATTTCAACTGTAGTTAGATAACCCGAGTCGTCATGTAAGAAATACAAAATAAAGAAGAGTCACGTTACTGTTCATCATATATAGTCTATCTATGATGGCTCAGTAACTATTTAATGGGAGATAACATTAAGAAAGTAATAATTTCAAAAGGATTCTGTCATTTAATTCGAATATGGAATAGTGGTTTTCATGTCTTATTATTTATTTGGGAATTAATTTTACTCTACAGCTGACACATAAGGAGCAAAGGTTATCATTATTAATACCAATTTTTTTCAAAGATCTAGATAAAAAAAGACATTTCATCTTTTGGTGTAAACCATTTTTTAAATGTTAAATTTGTTGCATTTTTATTATGTTTTAGAAGATGTAAATAAGAGGTCCGTTTCTTTTCCAGCTGTGATGGAACAGTAAAAAAAGGCAAGAGTAGAAAATAAGATGCATTTGTAGCCAAAAGATGTATTTGCAACCAATGTATGTATTTGCAACTGATGAAGATGTATTTGCAACTGAAAACAAGTTTTCGGAATTTTACTTCTTTATCTGAGAGCACAACAACTCAATAACTCTTTGAACTAGATTAGAACTGACGCTTAGAACTAACTGAAAACAAGTTTTCGGAATTATACTTGTTTGTCTGATAGCACAACAACTCAATAACTCTTTGAACTAGATTAGAACTGACGCTTAGAACTAACTGAAAACAAGTTTTCGGAATTATACTTGTTTGTCTGAGAGCACAACAACTCAATAACTCTTTGAACTAGATTAGAACTGACGCTTAGAACTAACTGAAAACAAGTTTTCGGAATTATACTTGTTTGTCTGAGAGCACAACAACTCAATAACTCTTTGAACTAGATTAGAACTGACGCTTAGAACTAACTGAAAACAAGTTTTCGGAATTATACTTGTTTGTCTGAGAGCACAACAACTCAATAACTCTTTGAACTAGATTAGAACTGACGCTTAGAACTAACTGAAAACAAGTTTTCGGAATTATACTTGTTTGTCTGAGAGCACAACAACTCAATAACTCTTTGAACTAGATTAGAACTGACGCTTAGAACTAACTGAAAACAAGTTTTCGGAATTATACTTGTTTGTCTGAGAGCACAACAACTCAATAACTCTTTGAACTAGATTAGAACTGACGCTTAGAACTAACTGAAAACAAGTTTTCGGAATTATACTTGTTTGTCTGAGAGCACAACAACTCAATAACTCTTTGAACTAGATTAGAACTGACGCTTAGAACTAACTGAAAACAAGTTTTCGGAATTATACTTGTTTGTCTGATAGCACAACAACTCAATAACTCTTTGAACTAGATTAGAACTGACGCTTAGAACTAACTGAAAACAAGTTTTCGGAATTATACTTGTTTGTCTGAGAGCACAACAACTCAATAACTCTTTGAACTAGATTAGAACTGACGCTTAGAACTAACTGAAAACAAGTTTTCGGAATTATACTTGTTTGTCTGAGAGCACAACAACTCAATAACTCTTTGAACTAGATTAGAACTGACGCTTAGAACTAACTGAAAACAAGTTTTCGGAATTATACTTGTTTGTCTGATAGCACAACAACTCAATAACTCTTTGAACTAGATTAGAACTGACGCTTAGAACTAACTGAAAACAAGTTTTCGGAATTATACTTGTTTGTCTGAGAGCACAACAACTCAATAACTCTTTGAACTAGATTAGAACTGACGCTTAGAACTAACTGAAAACAAGTTTTCGGAATTATACTTGTTTGTCTGAGAGCACAACAACTCAATAACTCTTTGAACTAGATTAGAACTGACGCTTAGAACTAACTGAAAACAAGTTTTCGGAATTATACTTGTTTGTCTGAGAGCACAACAACTCAATAACTCTTTGAACTAGATTAGAACTGACGCTTAGAACTAACTGAAAACAAGTTTTCGGAATTATACTTGTTTGTCTGATAGCACAACAACTCAATAACTCTTTGAACTAGATTAGAACTGACGCTTAGAACTAACTGAAAACAAGTTTTCGGAATTATACTTGTTTGTCTGAGAGCACAACAACTCAATAACTCTTTGAACTAGATTAGAACTGACGCTTAGAACTAACTGAAAACAAGTTTTCGGAATTATACTTGTTTGTCTGAGAGCACAACAACTCAATAACTCTTTGAACTAGATTAGAACTGACGCTTAGAACTAACTGAAAACAAGTTTTCGGAATTATACTTGTTTGTCTGAGAGCACAACAACTCAATAACTCTTTGAACTAGATTAGAACTGACGCTTAGAACTAACTGAAAACAAGTTTTCGGAATTATACTTGTTTGTCTGAGAGCACAACAACTCAATAACTCTTTGAACTAGATTAGAACTGACGCTTAGAACTAACTGAAAACAAGTTTTCTGAATTATACTTGTTTGTCTGAGAGCACAACAACTCAATAACTCTTTGAACTAGATTAGAACTGACGCTTAGAACTAACTGAAAACAAGTTTTCGGAATTATACTTGTTTGTCTGATAGCAAAACAACTCAATAACTCTTTGAACTAGATTAGAACTGACGCTTAGAACTAACTGAAAACAAGTTTTCGGAATTATACTTGTTTGTCTGAGAGCACAACAACTCAATAACTCTTTGAACTAGATTAGAACTGACGCTTAGAACTAACTGAAAACAAGTTTTCGGAATTATACTTGTTTGTCTGAGAGCACAACAACTCAATAACTCTTTGAACTAGATTAGAACTGACGCTTAGAACTAACTGAAAACAAGTTTTCGGAATTATACTTGTTTGTCTGAGAGCACAACAACTCAATAACTCTTTGAACTAGATTAGAACTGACGCTTAGAACTAACTGAAAACAAGTTTTCGGAATTATACTTGTTTGTCTGAGAGCACAACAACTCAATAACTCTTTGAACTAGATTAGAACTGACGCTTAGAACTAACTGAAAACAAGTTTTCGGAATTATACTTGTTTGTCTGATAGCACAACAACTCAATAACTCTTTGAACTAGATTAGAACTGACGCTTAGAACTAACTGAAAACAAGTTTTCGGAATTATACTTGTTTGTCTGAGAGCACAACAACTCAATAACTCTTTGAACTAGATTAGAACTGACGCTTAGAACTAACTGAAAACAAGTTTTCGGAATTATACTTGTTTGTCTGAGAGCACAACAACTCAATAACTCTTTGAACTAGATTAGAACTGACGCTTAGAACTAACTGAAAACAAGTTTTCGGAATTATACTTGTTTGTCTGAGAGCACAACAACTCAATAACTCTTTGAACTAGATTAGAACTGACGCTTAGAACTAACTGAAAACAAGTTTTCGGAATTATACTTGTTTGTCTGATAGCACAACAACTCAATAACTCTTTGAACTAGATTAGAACTGACGCTTAGAACTAACTGAAAACAAGTTTTCGGAATTATACTTGTTTGTCTGAGAGCACAACAACTCAATAACTCTTTGAACTAGATTAGAACTGACGCTTAGAACTAACTGAAAACAAGTTTTCGGAATTATACTTGTTTGTCTGAGAGCACAACAACTCAATAACTCTTTGAACTAGATTAGAACTGACGCTTAGAACTAACTGAAAACAAGTTTTCGGAATTATACTTGTTTGTCTGAGAGCACAACAACTCAATAACGCTTTGAACTAGATAAATGAAATTTCGTATAGGGTATCTACACCAAATGTTTAAATATCTGTCAAAGTTTAGACGCAATCCATTCAGAAGTCTTTCTCTACGGCTGTCTGGATATAAATTTTGAAAACTAATTACAAAATGAAGAGAGTTAAATGGATAAATTTTCGTACACATTTGTAACATTTATGTATAATAGATAAATTTCAAATTTGGGACCAAATTCATCAAGGAATTGCTCTTCACTCGGGTGTCACATACAAAAACACGTAAAAATTCTAAAACGCAATGACTTAATATATGAAATTTGATATCTCATTTTGTGATTACAATTGTAGTTCTATACCCCATGATGACTTCAGTCGGACGGATAGAAAACGTCTAAAATACACATTTGTCTTCTGGTATTTGTGTATTAACCGCATGCCAGAGATTGAGTGATAAAAGAATTTTCAAAGACCTTTTTATAAATATTATTCTCCAGTGACATATGATTAATAATACACAGGTATACTTATCAAAGAGCGTGCGAGAAAACTCCAGGGAGATTTTCTTGCTATTTTTCATTTGCTTTTTCTAAATCAATAGAATGTTTCAATATTTTCAAATTTTAATTATTATTTTGTCAATTGAGTTTCATTACATTTTTATTCTATATGAAACGTTCTATTTGGCTGTGAATATGAGAAAACTTGAGATACATGATTTCACTATATATAATAATAATAAATTAGGGAATATATTAAAGATAGAAAAGGGATAAAAATAATTAAATTAAGGCATTTGAAAAAATTCTAGTGCTCAAAACATACTTATAAAAAATTGCGACGTTTAATACTTAAAGAAATTGAGCTTTAATTAATATCGAAAGAAAAAAATGTTTCATAGAATTGAAAATTTTATTAAAATTCCTGTTTGAGATTATAAATTAAAATTGAACCAAATTTATTTGAGTATTCCTATGTACACCACACACTTTTATAATTTTGTTTTACTTCCATGGTTTTGATGACAAAAATTATTATTATTTACTTTTGGAGCAATTACGAACTCTTATTTTAAAAACTTTTCTTTTGGAACAATATTTAAGATTTTAGCCCTTAACACAGCATGCTCATTAAATATTTTGCAATCTCATTAGTCAATTCTGTTCGAAATACTATACCCTACTTTAAAAAAAAAAATTATTACATATTTAAGTTCTTCCTTCCTCTAAAGCCATCACAATAAATCTCTTTCTCAATGCTGAACGGATTTCTTTTTTTTTTTTATTAAAATTTCGATAAAATCCATAGCACTTATAAATAATTGTATTTTCTATCTGTTTGTTTACTTTTTTGTTTGGTGTCTTCTTTTACTTCTCCTTTTCTTTCCATTTTCAATCTTGATATTTCTGATGTTTTCCGATCTATGAGGGTTAAAGCAGCTGTTGCGACTGAGCTCAAGTGCTTAGTAACGTGCTCACAAACTAGTTTTCGTAAGTGTTGTTTCAGCATTTTTTTTTGTTGTTGTTGTTGCTGAAATTCTCTCTTAAAATAGGTTTATTATGAGTATTGAGAATTTCCTTTAATGATGACTTTTATAACATATTTGATAAATAAATAAATAAAATAGTTTTTTTGTATATTTTCTTGGATTGCTTCTTTATTTGATTTCTATTTGTGTTTTATTATTTTTCGATCAAAACTCTAGAAATCAAGAACTCAATAAAGTCTCAGATAATCCAAGTAAATTATATTTTAATTGCATTTGTAATATACTTTTATTTTTTATTTTTCATAAACATTATATATATATGTGTGTGTGTGTGTGTGTGTGTGTAATGATATTTTAAACTCTTAATTTAAACCAAATTAATTTCCAAAGCTTTATCTTAATCTAGCCAGTAGTTATTTCATTCTCTTATTTCCTGATCCAATTCCACTTTCAGTTTAAATAATTTAACAGAAGCTGTGTAAAAATTACTGCACAATCAGTTCTACGTATCGAGTTAAAATGATACTTCCGTTACCCTTCTCAAAGGTCAACACGTGTATTGAATTGGCGCGTGGCCGGAAATCCCATGTTATATAAGACTAGTGATCATTTGTTTCGCCCCTTCTTTTCTTACTTCTGCTTTTGAGCCGCGCTGCACTTTCTTGTAAAAAAATCATGTCTGTCTCCCGAGAGAGAAAAATGAAATTTATATATATATATATATATATATATATATATATATATATATATATAAGCAGTTTTTTTTTACTTTTTATTTCTATTTTCTTATATATTTTTTTTTGTAATGTGGTACATTTATTACCAGCAATGCACGAAATGTTTGCATTTGGTAAAGTACCTAAACATTTTCTAGGTCTAATTAGTAACATGAAAAGTATTTAAATGTTGCATACTTTCCCCAGACATTATATATGTAATATTTATGTATTTGATAAATTCGCAAATCCTTTTAAAGCAAATATGAATAGAATTAATACTCAAACACCTAGGCATTGTATTTCGTAATTTTTGGTTTGTTACTAGGCATTGTATTAAATGCATTAGAAAGGCGTTGAATATTATTCGTGTCATAGAATGTCGGATTTTCAAACCTTGCGAGTAATATATTCAGTATTTCATTATTATCCATTAACAAGAATAGGGCCGGCGTCCTGGCATAGTGGTAGCGTGTCTTCCTGGTGATCTGGACGTCCTAGGTTCGAGTCCCGGTTCTGGTATGGTTGTTCTTAATTTGTTCTATCTGTGAGAAGTGTGAATATGCCCGCCCCCTTTAAAAAGGGACTGTGCAAGCGAATATGATGCACGAGCAGTATAATTGTACTCTTGCCCCTAGTTGGCGCTACTAAAACAAGAGACGCTCCCTTTCGCTTAAAATTTCTGATTCCGAATCAGCGGGCTTGCCTATGGAAGTGCCATCAAAAACAAAAATACTAGGTCATAAACACGTACTTTTTGACAGAAATTTGACAAAACGTAATGATAGACAGTTTTCATATTGAAGTCTAATATACTGTTGGAAACTCTCATATTAAATAGAATTCGCCACGATCAGCTGGTTCGCAGGAGTTATCGATTAATCTCGATTAAATCATTTAGATATAAATTAATGCCCATCGCTCCGTTGAATTTTCAGACATTAAAGTTTTATTTTATTTGCCTTACATATATTCTATCTATTGTATATATATATATATATATATATATATATATATATATATATATATATATATATATATATATATATATATATATATATGGTAGAGCAAAAACTCGAAATCAGTCAAAACGCGAATTAACTAGGGAAAACGCGTTCTAATTGACAGCGCTAGGGAGAACCTGAATTATCAACGTAAAACGAGTTCTAACTGACAATGCTAGGGAGAACCTGTTTTCTCTAGTTATTTCAAATGTTGTCCTGATAAAACAATATGAATCTAGATTTCTTGCTTGTGAAATTTTCAAAGCAAGTGCGGTCGTCTAGTTTTATTCATGCTGGAACGTGTTTGTGTTGGTTGATTAATTTACGATGAGTGAAGAAAACGTTAATGCTTTTTGAGCCAAAAATTGGAAAAATAAATTTCTTGGACAGTTACAGTTTTTTACGTAAAAAAAGAATAATTTTAAAGCTATTACATATGATGAATGCAACACTCTCTTATCTGAGGTTGAAGAAGCTAAATCTGCCGTTATCAAAACGTCAGTTGAGTACCACAGATTAAAAAGGTTTGACATTTTTGAAATCAGTGAAGTAAAAAAGTTGGTTTCTTCAAATGAACCCATAAAATATTATTTATCAGTCGAACATATTTTTGATGCTATCGAATTTGCACATGTGGCATAGGACATGGGGACAGAGACAGACTTAAGATTGAAACTTCAAGAAAATTTGCTAACATAACTACTGAGATGATACAAATTTTGCTATCGATGCATGAAACATATCAATAGCAAAAATAAAAAAGATAAAACATAGGGAAAGTTTAGTTTCTAAACCTTTTCTAATTCACTCAGAAATAAATAGACGCTGCCAAGTGGATTTGATTGACATGCAATCTCAGACAGATAATGAATTTAGATTTATTAGGTTTACCAGGAACATTTAGCAAAGTTTGTACCACTTCAGAGCAAAGGAACAGAAGAGGTTGCTTTGCAAGCACTTGATATCATTTTGATATTAGGGACTCCTTGTATACTGCAATCTGATGATGGAAGAGAGTTTGTAAATTTAGTTATAGAGTAGCTATGTACGTTGTTGTTGTTTATAATGACACTTGCCATGGACAAGCTCTGCGATTTTAAGCCAAAGGAGCGTCTCTTGTTTTGGTTGCGCCAACATGGGCCAAGAATACGTCTTAGCTACTCACGCATCACATTCGCTTGCACAATCCCTTTTTACAGGGGGGGCACATTCACGCATCACACAGATAGAACAGATGAAGAACAACTATGCCCGAACCGGGACTCGAATCCAGGACGCCCAGATCACGGGGAAGACGCGCTACCCCTATGTCAGACGCCCGCGGCGAGCTATGTACGTACTGGCCAGAAATGAAGATTGTTAATGGGAAACCGCGGCACAATCAGTCTCAGAGTTTGGTACAGAACACCAATCAAGACGTGGAAAATATGCTGGGCTTATGGATGAAGAGCAATCAAATTACAAAATGGTCCATTGATCTTCGTTTAGTCCAATTCAAGAAAAACAGAATTAAATAATCACTATAGAAATCTATGTTTGGAATTGAAATGAGAGTTGGAATGACAACCACAACCTTGCCATCAGGTATTAAAAAAATATCGAACACGAGGATGAACTACAGCAAATTTTCGAAGGCATGAATGCAGAAGAACAAGAAATTGAACAAACACAATCAGGGGAGCATATGCTTGCTACTAAGTCGACCAAAAGTTTTCTAATTAGAGAGGAAACCAAAGGAACTGTAATAAAGGAAGCCAAACGAATGAAAAAAATCTCCGATACAACGCATCCTGAATTTAATAGTTGAGGTAATGTAGATATTTTCATTCCTAATGTTGATAGATTAAAGGCTGTTTGCGAAATCTCATCGGTGTAGTGCTTGAAAAAAATTAAGATGGCCTGTTCAAAATTGGCACGAAAGATAGAGTTCGGAATAAACTGTATTCTAAATAAAAAATGATATTAAAACTTAATTAGTTCAGTCTTTATTTAATAAAGATATGGTTATTACTTATATTAACTTTATGAGTATTTATACTGTAGACTACAGTTAATCAGGATATAAGTTTGATATAAAAATTTAATACATTCATTGATTTTCAGATCTCAATTCGATCCATCGCTACAAATTTTCTTGACTCAAGAACGAGTTCCGAATAAGGACATTCCGCTGAGAACAGCAGCAAGAAAAGGAACTGTAGGAAATTGACAAGGGTTCGCCCGCTGTTCTCGTAAAATAGATTGTTCTTCAAAGAGATTTTTCTGTATGAAAAAGGGTTCTCTTTGTAATTCTACGTGTCACTGCAATTTGTCATGCAGAAATAAGTAATTTGTAATAACGGTACTGTATTAAACAACATTCAAGTAAAGTATTTTTTCCTTCAATGATAGGTTCTTTCCTTAAATACTGTATTAGTAAGTATAGTTTAATACAATAATTTTGGATTAAATTATATTGTTTAACAAATCTATCAAAGCACAAATAAAACTAGTTCTCTCTAGCGCTGTCAGCGACAATGCTTTTTCCCTAGTTAATTCGGGTTCTCCCTAACACTGTTAGTTAAAACGCGTTTTCCCTAGCGCTCTCAGTTAAAAAAGTTTTCTCTAGTTAATTCGTGTTTCGACTGATTTCCAGTTTTCTTTGTAACATATAAACGATTCTACTGGAACCAGTCCCGTAGCATCACAGTGTTATCAGAAATGCAAAAGCGGAGTCCCAACTTCACATATTTATGTGCAATGTAAACTATACATACAAGGTGGTCAAATTTAACTATAACACACTCCTACTCTTGCAAAATTAACCCCTACTGTTAGCTCTCTATATAGCGAACTACTTAGTGTAAAGGTTCCAAAATTTTTGAACATACTGTTCAAGACATGGGGAGATGAATTAGGAGGAAATAAAACTAGTTCCAGGAACTGTAGGCGCTGTACAACAGAAAACATATTAAAAAGATACAAATAATCACAAAACACACACATGCGGCATGGAATTTTTCATTTCTAGCTTCTATTACTGAAATGAAAAAAAAAGAAGATAAAAAAGTGAAGAAACTGAAACTGTCATTGTAACTGCAATTTCGCATTGTAAGCCCAAAATTTCGCATAAACACTTGTTTTGCTGATATTGTTCTGGGCATAAAAAGGGATAAAGCTGGGGAAATGTCATTCCTATCAGCGATGGCTGTCACGCTCCCAAAACGTGCTTTGCTTGTGAAGTTGTTTTATGAAAACAAAGGGAATTCTGTAGATGCACTTCGAAAGTTTCGTCGGCTTGGGAATTTACGCAAAATACCAGGAGGTACCAAAATATGTTCGAAAATTTGTTTGTAGTACCTCAAGTGCAACAGCATCAATGTCTTCATTCAATTACCTTTATGCAAGATGAAGCACCTCTAGACATTGGACTACTGGAACCAATGTCTAGACTACTAGAACCAATTGGACTACTAGAACCAATGTCTTCGGCAACATTTTATTAATGATAGAGTAATGAGTCGTGCGTTGCCGGCACCCTAACCATCACGTTCTACATATCTAAATCCCAGTGATTTTTGGCTTTGGGGATACTTAAAAAATCTTGTTTATCGAGGACGTCTAGTAACCTTGAAAGGCAGTATCTCTCTGCATGTGAGAAGCATCTCAATCGACCAATTACGACAACAGTTGAGCGAACTGCCCATAGAATGCAGATGTTACATCTTGAAGAAGGGAACCATATAGAGTAGTATCCCCTGTATCTATAAGGTCCTTGTGATTGAATAATTGATACGTTCGAGTAAAATGTGTTACAAATTTGTATTTTGTTTCTTTTCAGCACAATTTCTGTCATACAGTGAAATATATCAGTGTTTCTTGCACTAATTGTTTTCGCATAATCCGTCTCCCAATGTCTTGAATAGTATACTCAACCATTTTGGGACATTTACATTGAATAAGTTCGCTGTGTAGAGAGCTCAGAGTAGGAGGGTTTTAATTCTGATCACCTTGTATATTAAATGTAACCCTTCATCTTTAGTCTTCAGTAATGGAAGAAAATCACGAGTTTAACAATGAACGGTGCCGACGTCCTGGCCTAGGGGTAGCGCGTCTTCTCCGTAATCTAGGCGTTCTGGGTTCGAGTCCTGGTTCGGACATGGTTGTTCTCTTCCTTATGTTCTCTGTGAAGTGCGCGAATGAGCCCCCTTGTAAAAAGGGGCTGTGCAAGCGAGTGTATGTGTGCTATCTTCATTTGAGCTAGAAGTCAGACTTCTGCCCTCGGGTGCTCAGGGGTCTTTACCCTCAGAAGCTAATGCGCAAAGTTTGGCTTAAATAGTCACACGACAAAAAAACAAAACAATGAACGGTTTTGAACGTCTAATAAAATGAACGTTTTATTGGTCTGATAAAACAATGAAAACGGTTTCAATTTGAAGACAATAAAGGAATCTATTTTCGTAAATCAGTTTAAAATATTTTTTTAAAGTACCAAAACTATGAAAAACATATTTCATGCATATTAAATTACATAAAATAGTTTTTTTTTTTTTTTCAAATTTTAACATGACTCTAAAATTATTTTTGTGCTGCAATAATTTCAGTAGCTATAATGGAAAACTGAAAAAATTTCTCTTATTTTAAATTTATTAAAATTCTAGAAAAAAATCACTCCAAGTTGTACATTATCACTCTCTAAAGTATATATGAATCAAGTTTAGTATCTCTAAGTCAAATGTGCTGATTTGTTAGCGACAACCCCCCCCCATACACACACTCATATATCTTAATATTAATAGAATTAAACGACAAAAATTGATTAAATAAATTTTTTTATGATAGTTAAATTTTGAAATTTAGCACAACATGATTCTAATAGAAAACCAATAAAAAATTATATGCCTGCTAAGATAAAATATGTTAAAATAGTTAAAACGTTATGAAAAAAGAAAAAGTTTTAGGAAGTAATCTTTCATAAACTTTCGACGCAGCAGCTATTTTCAAAATTTTATAGGCTTTAAAATTTTACATCTTTTCTTCTAATTATCTTATTTTAATGGGAAACTTAATCACTTTTTTTCAAATTGTTGAATCATGTAGATCTTAACGAGCAAATATGTATACCAAACTAGTAAACAACATTTAATAAACTTCGGACATAACACAGTTTTATGCATGTTGCAAAAATTATTTTTTTAAGACTGTTTTCTTTTTTCTGGAACAAGTCATTATGATTCCTGCATTCCTTTTAAAGCCATAACGCTCATTTCCTTGGGTTGTAGGGACCTTTGACTGTCATCGAAGCGTTCCTGGCGTCATCAGTTGCCAAACGATAAGAAAAATAAACAACGAATATAAAAGAGCTGGAAACGTTCTATATAGCCTGGAGGGATACATTAAACCAGCCAAGTTTGACTGAGGAAAAGAAAAAGATGAAAAAAAAATGAAAAAAAATAAAAAAAATCTTAAGATTTATCTTTTCGTGCTCTGAGGGACTATAAAGTATGACTTTGACATCCAGTTTTGGAGAAAAAGTTTTTCCCGGGTTCTAAAAATCGTTTGGCATGGAACGTATTTTTCTTCCTACGGAGGAAGAGAAGTCACTTGTTCGCTTTATAGTAAACTCGTTATTTCCTCGTTAAATTCGTCTGTAGTTGGAATAAATAAATATCTTTTGCTATAAAATGAGCAAAGGTCAAAACTATGTCTTAAATTGTTTGATATGCTATGCATGAAAAGAATTTTTTCGTCTTACAAAATGGAATTCAACAACCAGAAATATTTTTAAATCATTATATAATACAGAATATACTGAAATGATATTGAAAAAAATAAACTGAATATACTAAAGAGTCATGAAACGGATGTGGAAACACCGAAAGATTATCTTTTTACTACACAGCGTATGCATAATAATTCTTGTGTTTGAAGTAATTTTATATAATAATTTCAAATCTATTCAAATTTCAAAAGATTAATCTCCTAAATGGTGTGTATATTTCAAGCAAAAAAGAACCGTTATTTGAGTCAAAGGCAATCTAATGTTTGATTTTTTTAGCAATATTATATTTATATCATTCATTTCTCCTATCTAGTAAATCGCTATTGCTCATTTGCTAAATATTTATCAATTATTTCTATTATCTATTTTTCTCTAATAGATTATTATGCTTTTCCAAATAATTAAAACGGGTTTCAACTGGTACGTATCAGCCATTCAGTTAGATATTTTTTTTCTTTTAGCTCATTTTCAAAGTAATGCAGTAAATTCAAAAGTAACTTTAATTTTTTTATATATATTTTTCAATATGTTAAAAAATTTTAAGATAGTTTTATAATTATATAAAAAAGCTCTTGAAGCAATTTTCTACCAAAAACACCAACTAATAAAGGTCAAATATTGGCCAAAGTGCTGTTTATAAGACAGTAATTTATTTTAAACATTTCATAACATTATAATCCCAGAGAATTTGGCAAAATTTAAAAGAATTTTGCAGAAATACGAGTTTATATCGTTAGAAGTAAATGGGTTAATAGATTTATAATTTGTAAAATAGGAATCGTCTTCATTGTTCCAACTTGGTCGAATCCTATGATTAGAATACGCTCTAATAGAATATAATTAGAATAATCTAACGGAATGTAATTAGAATATATATTATAGTAAAATATAATTATAATAATCTAACGGAATGTAATTAGAATATAGTATAGTAAAATATAATTAGAATAATTTAACAGAATGTAATTACAATAGAGTTCAATAGAATAAAATTAGAACAGGACCCAATAGAATATAATTAAAATAACCTAATAGAATATAATTAGAACAGGATCTAATAGAATATAATTAGAACAGGATCTAATAGAATATAATTAGAATAGCATTTAATCGAATATAATTAGAATAGGATTCAATCGAATATAATTAGAATAGGATCTAATAGAACATAATTAGAATAGAATCTAATAGAATATAATTAATAATCTAACGGAATGTAATTAGAATAGAGTCTAATAGAATATAATTGTCATCTAACAGAATCTAATCAGAATAGAATCTAAAAGAATATAATTAGAATGGGATCTAATAGAATATAATTAGAATAGAGTCTAACAGAATATAATTAGAATAATCTAACAGAATGTAATTAGAATAGAGACTAATGGAATTTAATTAGAATAGGATCTAATAGAATATAATTAGACTAATTTAATAGAATGTAATTAAAATAGGGTCGAATTCGAGGGCTAAATGCAAATAAAAATTCGATTTTTTGAAATAATGTGTTCAATTTTACTATTCATACCAGGAATGAAAGAAGTAAATAATGGTGCTTACCTTGAATAATAACGTTCACTATCACTAATGTTGCGCACAGAATTAAAAAAAGCAGACACAAAATGACGAGGATTCTTTCAAAGCTAGACCTCTGATTCCACCACAGGCAGTTCCTGAAAAAAGGATATTTTCTAATTAAATTTATTTGTTTTTATCTATTAGTAAGTGATAAACGCGGCTTTGATTGAGATTAAAATACTTTCAAGCGTAACATTATTAAGGCAGAAATACTTTTATATACCATTTTGTAGCATAATAATAATAATAATAATAATAATAATAAAATAATGTTGAAATAAAAGGGAAATGTTAAAAAATAGTAGTAGAATAGTTCAAAGTCAGGAGTAACTATGAATTTACTTATTTCGCATTATCGCCATTAAAATTTCCAAAGATTTAATAACAGTAGAGGGGAAAAAAATGCACAAAAATAAAGTTGCTATCTTTGAAAAATTGCAATTTTTAGATGGTGTAAGTGTTTTTAGGGAAGTATTCTGAATTTTTAGTTCCGTGCAGAAAAGTAAGATACTGATTCACTGCTCTTGTCGAATATTTATTTTCTTTCTATCATTTGAGGGATTGACTTATGCCCGCATAGCAGTGTTAAATTAATACATCGAAACAAATAAAAAGGTGCTTGAAATAGATGTTTGAAAAGCCATAGGCCTAAGCATTTCTGTTCAGTTTGAGGTCGCTAGTAGCAGAGGGAAATACAGAAGTAATGCACCGTTCGTACATCAATGGAGTAGAAACTCGCGGGTTCAGTCTCCTCAAAACTTTCTCGCATAAACACAAACAAAGGGTTATCCCAGAGAATGTCTTGTATGACATCGGCGTACAATATTAAACGAAATATTAATCTTTGGCGTGAAAGTAGCATTTTCACTAATTCTATCATGTCAACTTTGGTGAGTTTTTTTGGCGAGTAATCCCTGAAATGCGGTAAATAGCATCGAATAATGCGGTAATAGCAATCGAATTTGCGTTTTAGATGGGTTTTTTCTCAACCGACTGAACTAAAATTTGACGTGAAACTATACCTGTAGTTACAAAATCTTATACCAAATCTTATATATTCAAATCATCATGCTTTTGAGTTATCCCGAATACATGTTACTGAACATACAAACCGACAGACGGTCAACTCCCTTATTAGATTGAGCTCAAAATTAATGTCTAAACTATAGCTCAATGTCTAGACTATAGATGTTAGATTTGTGTACCGAAAACTTATATTCGAACAGCGGAGCAGACGGACTTCCTCTGAATGGAGTTTGCTTAAATTTTGATAGAAATTTACAAATTTGGTATAAAGACAGCATACAAAATTCCATCCGTCCAGATCAAAGTGTTTTTGATGTCCGTCTGTCTGTTTATTTTTGTCACAGACAGAAGGACATTTTACAAAAAATGGGTTTTTCGAACTCAGGGAGATCTAATACATGGAGATACGCCAATATCTTCGATTTTTTTTATGATTACTTTACTTTATCTTTACTACGTATACGAGAAAGTAAAAAAGAATCGCTTATTTGCACTGAAGCAGTCAATTGAAGCAGTTCTTTAAATGCAATTTAAATTTCGGAAGAAGCTACGGAGGTTTAAGTTGTAAATTCCTTTCAGTAGTAGAGTAAGAAAAAGTATATTTTTCCTTTGCAGGGGGCATAATTAATTTTTTTTCTTTGATTGCTGAAGTTTCATAAATTTTGAGTTGACTAAAATTTTATCCTGAAAATAGGTTGATGAAATCATCGAGATTTACAGTTTAGATATCTGTGTAAAATATCATTCCGGATAAATCAGGGAGCATTGGTAATGACACGGAGTCTTTTGTTTGTAAATTTTGCTTCGGATGGTTTCAGTAACAAGTCCCCAAATTAGAGCAGCATAGGTGAGTATAGGGTCTTAAATCTTGTTAAATGAGAAGATGGTAAAAAGATGTGTATGATATATACAAGGTGGTTATAATTAAACTTCCCCTATAAACAGCATCCTACAACGCAAACGGATGAACGGATTGCAACATAATTTGCTGTATAAACTATACACTAGATGCGCTCTCGGAATTTCGAAAAAATCAGTTCCAAAATGTCCACCAGAGGGCGACTTTTCTGGAAAAACTCTAAATTTAACACAATAAACGCTCAAAATAGAATACAAAAACACTATTAACAATCCAGAACAAGAATTATGAGTAATAAAATGTTAAACCTGAAAAAGCTGTCAGTTACAAGAAAAAAATGACGATTTTTGCATACTTGAGAAGAAGAGGAAGCTTTATGCAAAACAGGTTTGGGTAAGAAACATTTGCAGTAGTTTTCATGTTTTATGTCGATGTTTCCGGCTGTAATGATGACGGTATCTTGTTGCGACGTTAAATGACTTGAAGAACTGAATATTGCTTCATGTGCGAAGCATCGCAACTCATCAGTTACAATCTGCTGTTGAACACACTGTCCACCGACATCAATTTTGCAGGTGAATGAGGGTGGTCACATGGAGCATCTTTCCCTACATCGTCCTGGACACAATTAACATTTGCTCTTCCTGTGCAATTTCGTCCTAATCTGCTCTTGTTTCTGCAAACTGAACTGTTCTTTTCTCTCAAACAGCATACTGTTATTTTTTCCTTGCCATCAATTAATGTGGTTTGATGACAAGGTGATCAGATACTAGTCAATAAATGTTAACATTGTTTCTATACTCCGTTTCGGCCGTTTCTGGTGTAAAATTTAATGTTTTTTTCCGGAAAAGACACCATTTGGTGGACATTTTGGAACTATTTTTTTCTTTTTGAAATTCCGTGAACGCTTATCCTGTATAGTCTATAACCAAATTTCCTTGCAATCCGTTCACCCGTTTGCGTTGTATGATGCTGTTTATGGGGGAAGTTGAATTATTAATATCCTGTATATTAAAACAAAACAATATTTTTTTTAAAAAATAATGTTAAGTAGCACAAAGTCAATATTAGGGAATTTAAAAATTTTTAATTAAGAAAAGCCGAAAGAAGTATTGTGCGAAAATCAAATGACTGTCTTTGAAATTATAAAGTTTTTAATTTAAATATGGTTCAAAAATATTTCATCTGAAATAATTTCCATTGAAATTATTGTGGAAAAAGGCGGAATTTTGCTTGATTTCGAATTAATTGAATATTTTCTTTTCAACTTAGAAATTTGGTCAATATTATTTAAATTGTGAGTTTACAATATTTGGGTGAATTCGACATAACTGTTTATGAGAGGAAACAGAAAACTGCAAATTTAAATATATACATGCATAGTTACAATGATTTTTATTTGTTTCCAGATTAATTTTTCTGAATTTCTTTTTGAAGCTTAAAATCCTTAAGAACAGGAAAGTGGATTTATTTTATCTTTTAAGAAATCAAGATAAAGGTATAAAAGATTTTCTTGCTCTTAAAAATACCATTCATTTAACAGACTAAGCAACGGTATCAGGTTTTGTCTTTTTAATTTAATTTTTCAGTTTTCAAATTATTTACGTAAGAATGTACAAATTCAAGATGATCAACCCTTTGACGCCACTAGGTGAAATGGTCTAGTCTAAAGACCACCAAGACAAACTCGCATATTATTATAAGCAGAGAAAAAATTTATATGAGGGCTAAAAATAATCTGAAATCATTTTAAGAAGGAAACTACGATGAATTTCCTTCTGTAAGATAGAATCTGTGGTTCGTTCCGCCAACCTTGGGATTGTCATTCGAATATTCTATTGCTAACAGTCACTTTTACTATCCACACCCGTTGATAGGTTTAGTTTAGTTATATTAACGTCCCGTTGCAAAGCAACACTAGAGCTATTTTAGGACGGACCTTGTAATTTTGAACCACGGTCAGATGACGAGGACGACACCTGAGCTGGCACCCCCTTCTCCACACCACACCAGCGATAGGACGTTTGGCACGACGGATTTAGCGTACAACAGACCCCCTTACACGACGGTTCTTCGGTGGAATCGGGTCTCGAACCTGAATCCCTACTTCTCACAAGCCGAGCCCTAACCACCAGGCCACCGCAGCCTACACCCGTTTATAGAATGGGGCATTAAACGACAGTAATCTACTGCGTGATGAGGAAATAGAACAAAGTAGATACGCCGACCACTTCGCTTTTGAATGTAGGCTCACTAGTTCTTATCACCTCACCCGCCCATCTAGCGAATCCAAACCTCATTGGTTTCTTAGTGTTCTCAGGAGCGAATCTTCGCTATGGATGATGGGGAAGATTTGTGAAGCCTCGAGAGATATTTGTGAGGAATTTCATAGGGGGCTAGGATGATGGATCTGTGTCGTGGGTTGTTTGAAGTCTTGTTTTAATTGATTCTTTATTTATGTAATTATTCTGGTACAGATTCTAGTAGTAGTTTTTTATGCAGGAATATAGCTATTAAACGCTACAGTACGTTTCTGCTCATATTCTTGATTTACCTTCTAGTGGTGCTTCCATGTGTTTATCATTTCTATATCTGCTTTGTATTTTCACCTTGTATTTGTGCCATTCACCTATTTTTCAACTTCTATAATAGATAGATATATGATTTTAGATATTGGTACATTGTTTGATATTGTTCTACAGTATACTGTATCTTCCATTCTTTGGACATAGTGATATTTTTTTATGCTTATCTGTGTTTCTGCTTTCTGTGTGTGCTTTTCAACTTAGTCTCTAGAATCCAAAATTTGTTTGCTATTTAATTTAAATATTTTATTTTAATTAAATGAACTATAATGTATACCCTTATTTACCACGCATATTCTGGCGATGACTGCAAGCCTTTCAATAAATAAATAATGGTTTTCTCCCTTGCGACCTTCAGGGTCATACACCCTTTCGGGGAGGCGGGTCATGGTGTAGTAGAATAAGACCAAATAGATACGCGGGCATTAGTAAATAATAATATAGCGGCTTAGTATTTATAACATGCAAAAAGAACAAAAGAAACTCACCATTCAGAACTTGCACAATATCCGTAGTTAAAAGATGGCAATAACAGAAGAGACATATACCACATCTTCAAGAATAATATACAACAAAATCTGATTCCCCGGAGTGAATCAGAGAGTCAGATTTTTCGATCCATTTTATAGAGATCTATTATTATATTTTTAACAGGTAGCTATATACCATGCAATTTGTTGAATTCAAATAATCGTAATCAGAAACTATTTTCAGCAAAGCAACCGCCAGAAAAAAATATCTGCCTTAGATAGAATTATTTTTAAGTAATTTTGGGATTCCCCTAATAATTTACCAATATCTTATATATTTTATGATACCTCTTAACTTCAAACTACCAGCAGATGCATCACCAAAATAAAACTGAAAAAAAAGTTTTTCTTTAGCATAATTTTGCAATGGGTGGGATGAGTTTTCACAACCTTATGTACACCACACAACCTGATTAATTCAAAATATTAGTAAACAGATATCTATAAAAAATTCCTATTTATCTCGAAGAAACTCGTCCCTTGCGAGAAACTTTGGAGAACTGTGGACTTATCGCTACAGGTTCCAACTACCCGCGTGGGGTCGTAAAATCAACACCTGCGAAACTGATATCGTTCAGTTCCAGAAGCCGAAACTCTTTCAGCAATTTACTTCTTGGCTTCAAGAAGTTAAAAGTTTCTGTTGTGAAAGTAATACCTATTTTGTCGTATTGCTTTTTGGGAAGTGGGCCCTATATTGATCAGTGCATAAAATTCATTTTATGTGGAGCGAAAAGATAGACCTCCCTACTGTGTTTAAGAAACGAGTACTAAAAGTTAAACGCTCAGAGATTAAATGAAATGATATTGGGAAAAGTTCTCAGGCTCAAACACGTATGAAGCGATCAAATAAATTTTATTTTATCTTTTGCTGTAGTGCACTGTGAAATGAAGTTCGTTAGAAAAGGTGACATAATGGCGATTTTCAGTTGAATAGTGGTGATTTAGTTGGTGGCCCAGTGGATAACATGAAAGATTGTTAAATAAAAAAGTAAGTAATGCAATAAAAATATTTATTTACGTATTAAAAGTAGAAACAAAATATTTCGTCAAAGTATGTTGATCAAAGGGAAACCATAAAAGCTGAAGGAAATATTTTATGAAATATTTAACGTTGTATGAATAAGAAAATAACGTTGTATGAATAAAAAAATAAATTTTTGTAATTCATAAAAATTACAACAACAAATAATATTTAATGAGAATTCTGTTGATGAATATTTAGACAAAAGTCTTGATTTAGAAATCTCTTTTTACATTCTCCCATACGTAGTACAGAGAAAGTATAGTGATAGTCAAAAAATTTGAACTCGAGATTTTTAAGAATTTTAGATCTTCTTAAGTTCGAAAAACATATTTTTGGAAAATGTCCGTCTGTCTGTGACAATGATAACTCAAAAACAATTTAAGTTAGAAGGAAGAAATTTAGTATGCTACCTTTACACCAAATTTCTAGATTTTTACCAATTTTGAGCAAAATCCATTCACAGGAAGTCTGTCTGTCCTGCTGTTCGAATGTAATTTAACAAAATAACTACAACAAAATTAAGAGACCTGGGCAGATAAGATTCGTTAGACTCATTTAACATCTATAGCAGATACAAGTATCAAATTTTGAATCACATCCAATGAGGAGTTGATCGTTTGTCGGGTTTTACTTCCAGAGACATATAAACAGGATAACTCAAAAATGTCATGAGCTAAATATGTTAAATTTGGAATCGATTTTGTAATTTCAAGTGTGGTTTTCTTTTTATTAAATTTTGGTTTCTATGGATTGGAAAAAAAAGCATCTAAGCCATATAATAACATCTGAAAGTCGATTTTCAGATGTTACTAATCGCATGCCAAGAACAATCACCAAATAACTCGCCAAAGTTGACACAATTGATTCAATAAAAGTGCTGAATTCACGCCAAAGTTTAATATTGCGCCAGTGTACATTCCAAAGCATTCTATGGTATAATACCTTCATTAGAGAATATTCCGGAAAATTTTGGGTTGACCATTCTCACTGCCTTAGTCAAGCAAGGTGGCGAAAATGCACTGTTCGGTTGATTTCTTAATTTATTTTTATAGTAACACCTTTGCTCATAAACAAAAATATATATGAGAGGAAATTTGCAAAAAGCCTCTTTAAATAATTTTGAAATGTCTTTCTTTTACTTAAATTGAGTATATCATTTTATTTTATGCATAAAATTTACCATTATAAAATGAGCCGTAATTATTCATTAAAAGCAATGCTGTAGATCGCCGGATCTTATGTTAGATATTGAAAGAAAATACCCTAGGCACTTCAGGGAGTAAATATATTCCATATATTTTATCTCTCTTATTATTGTAACATTCCCCGTTTCCCAGTACAGATAAGACATTGTGTTGTACTGATTCATTGTGTCGTCGCTGTTACTTACTAAACTCCTCGAGATAGCCAGATGGTGGATCTTTTCACCTGGATGGTCTCGCATCTGTTTATTAGCGACTACAATGAAAGACCACATATGGAATTCCTCGTCCCAGAGGTATTGATAATACCTTCAAAGAGAAAGGGGTGTCCAAATATCTGAATGCTAGATGTTTCTTTTTGTGAAAGGACCTTCCCACAACCAACTGGCGCCGCTGAGAGAGCATATTGCTGAACCCCGATTGGCCGAAAGAGAGCTCAAATGACCAATGTAAATTAAGAGGCGGTTATTGTGGCCGAAATAAAGTGCGGAGATTTTTTTGGGGGGGGAGGGGGGAAAGAACGAATTGCAGGAACTGTTGGACTACACCTACGAGTTCGGAGTCTCAGAAACTACCCCTGGAATGGTCGGGATGACACGATAAAAAAAACTGAGTTTCAAGAAAAGCCTTCGATTTTGAATGTTGTATCTCCTACTAGAGGTGTAAATAACTATTAATTTAACCAAGATTAGAACAAGTTGTTCTTTGTATATATAAGGCTGTAAAATAAAGAATTGTCTGGAAATTTTGCTTCGTTATTTGATCAGTCTAGATCAGGACATTACAATATATTTGATTTAAAACTTTTATCTTTAACTTCTTTTTTAAACCTATTTTTATTGTTTCTGTATCCTTTAATATATTTTTTTGCTTGCTTATCACATGTCCTTCTGTAATTTATTGAGTTACAGTCCTGTTTCAATATTTCTAAGAAGCTATCTACTATTACTAAACTCATTCTTGAATCTTCGATCATAATAAAATTGTTTTAATAAGATCTAGTCTTATTTGGTGACCAGTTGAGGCTTCTGGAATATTGGTTATATTTAATTTCAGAAAAATCACTTACGTAAAACTTCATATTCTTAATTTCTCCAAATCGTTACAAATTAAGCCTGATGCGTTAATTGTTTTACATGTATTCTATTCATCCTGCACAAAAACCTTTCTATTCGAGAAGAGTTCTATAACATCATAGCACCATTGAATACATACATTTCACGACATCTTCTAAACTTCATTTCTTCTTGTAACTTCACATTTGTATCCGCCTCTGTAAATTACATAAATATTAAACATAATTTTTTTTTCTTTAGCTGTTAACAATGGAAAAAAATCACGCGATTAACTAGTTATTGAAATGATTAAAACGGTTTGAATTTCAGGGGGGCAATGCAACTAATTGTTATGAATTAGAAAAAAAATTAATGAACAAAATCCAGGAAAAATTTATACGCCTATTAAATTGTTATCATTAAAAAAGACAATATTTTGTTTTCAAAAGGTATAAATTTGTTTTTCTTTTGATATCAATGTTTTTAGAAGTAGATGAGGACAAAAAGTCAAAATTCAGCTTCTTTATAATTAAAAATTCTATTAAAATTTCAAAAACATCGTCCCCATATGCTCATTTCCACAGGGCGAGATATATATGCGCCATATTTATTTGCTGTAAATCAAACGATCTAGATTGTAGAGCGCTAACATAGACATACACGCATTCTTATTTATCATTAGTAAAGATAAAGATAAAGTACAAGGTTTAGAACCTTTTTTCAGCATACATCCCGATTTTTAAAGCACTTATCATAGTGGAACATGAGCCTTTGTGAGCCTGCATTGCAGAGAAATGCCGCCAGCGATGATGAAGAAGTGGACAGAAATCTTGAGGAAGATACGTTGGCAGTGTCATAATAACGTATCTTAAGTTCTTAATCTTACATCTGTAAGCAAATTGTCATCTTTCAAAAACCGGCACCCACTTCTATCTTCATCTTGAACCTTTTCTCTTCCTTCGTTGAAACTTCCGGACTGGCGAATCACTCTTCGTGCTTCATTCGCCAATTTCCTACATTTTCTGCGATTTTTAATTGATTTAGTGATTTGAGCATTAAGAAAGTGGATGAAGAACGTACATCGCATACGGCGCAGTATTCAATTTGTTTAAATATTTTAATAAATAAATAAACGCTCAACACGCAATACACAACAATCTACAAATGGCATCTGTTGTTTCTCAATTTCTGACTCATTGTCACTCTTTTAAATAGCATACGCATTTATAAATTATTTTCATTATTCGTTTTTTTTTTCTCAAAATTACTATCCTTGTTTGGAAGCATCTGCATCTAAAACTTATAAGCAAAATAAAGCAGATTGCAAAGTCTGTAAATGACATGCGCAGATGGATTCAGGAGATTTACCGAAACTGCTGGTAGGAGAGATTTAGGCAATATTATCATACACATATAGAGAAGAGTCTAGACAGATTATGTAAATTTCTTATGCTTAGGTGGCAGCAGAAATTCCTTTTAAAAAGTAGTACTTCAGTCGATATCTCTTTGATTGTTAATTTGCGCTTAATAAAAGTCCTTGCTTTACCTAAACGTTCTTGAGTTATTAAGCTGTTTTACAATAGAAAATGTTATGCTGCAGAGGCTTAGGGAATATAGGAGGCCAATTGCATGTAAATTTTGCTATCAGGGAATTTACATATAAATATCCAATATCTGTAATAGTACTAGAAAGAGTGGTATAAGAAACTAGAAAGAGTGGTTTCTTTGAAATTTCTTGCATACTCCATATCTCCATTTCTTGCATGAAATTTCTCCATACTCTCCAATCAGGCAATCATCTGATTTGTTTCCTTAGCTGATTTTGGGTAAAACTAAAAATGCCTTGCATGGCACTGACAAAGAATAGTTACGAAATATATTAAACTTTGGCCTTATTTAATACTAGCCGCCTTTGGCGACCAGCCGGTTCGCCAATGTTAATGTTCGTTAAAATTTTAATAATTAAATATTTTATACAATTTCTACTTTAATAGCTTCTTCATAAAAATATTTTAAAACTTCAAATTTTGATTGTCATATAATTCATTCATAATATTATAAAGGCCTTCAGTCATAACGTAATATGTATCTGTCATTTTCTGTTGGCACCCGTAGAATTTATGCTTTAAATTAAAGTGGAAAGAATTAATCTTCAATTAATATAATAATATTTTTTACTGAAACAAAGCATTTTTTTTATAATCTGATTACTGAAAATAGAGTCACTCAGCGTTTAAACTTTATGGGCACTAAAGAATATCTTTTTTAATTTATGTAATATCTCAAGAGTTTGTCAACAAAATTTTCTTAGATTCATTATGAGCAGATCGATTCATTAACAATGTTTAAATTTAAATGCATCAAACACTAAGAAAATAAAACGAATTGTTTAAAATAAACGGTTGAAAACAGGTTTTAAAAAAACTACTTAAAAAACGATGTACTTAAAACTATAAGCATATACAAAAAACATATAACTAACATAAATACAATTTACTTACAAAAGCATGCGACTAACTCAAAAATAATTTAAATCATCCATTGATAACGGTTGTCATGGCAACAATCAGAACAGAATGTGCATGCGTGAATTTTCTTCCCAAGTTACGTAACGCAAATACGTGACTTTTTTCTACGCCAGTTGGGGTAACGCTATGCGGATTAGAAATTTTTAATTTCCTTTATTCTGTTTTATTTTAATTCAAAAGTACTTCAGAATGAATCTGAAAGATCGATTCATTAACAATGTTTAATTTTAAATGCACCAAACATTAAGAAAATAAACAGAATCGATTGAAATAATCCGCCGAAAAATTTTAACCCTAGCCTCATTACTGTTGGGAGAAAAAAAATTGAAGCCTTTCTCATTTGGCGGTGGGGAAAATGGAAGATTTTTTTTGGCGGAAAAGTTGGTGGTGGGGAAAATGGAAGATTTTTTTGGCGGGAAAGTTAGTTTTTAATTAATAATTAAAATTCTAATTAAAAATTCGAAAAAAGGAACCCCAGGTGCACATTCCCAACCTCCAAGGTATACATGTACCAAATTTGGTAGCTGTAGGTCAAACGGTCTGGCCTGTAGAGCGCCAACACACACACACACACACACACACACACACACACACACACACACACACACACACACACACATTGAGCTTTATTATAAGTATAGATATAGATTTTTATTGACTAATGTGAAAATTGACGAGTTTTAGAAACTGACCGTTATTAGTATTTGAAAATCGAATTTCTATTTTAGAGTCAGATTTTCTAATCAATCAATTGAAATCAAAATTTGGTACAGAATTACAATTACAATAAAAAAAATCGGATACAGAATTTCATATCTTTATGTGGTTGGTTTTAAAGTTATTTTGTTTTAATGTTTGTAAAACTACAGGCCGGCAGACAGTCATTTTTTTGACAGATGTAGTCAAAATTTCCTAGGTATCTTCATTTTAAACATGAAATCTATGAGCGAAATGTTATGAATCTATCTATTTTCGTTTTGTAGTTATCGTATTAATTTATATTAGACAGACAGACTTTTCCTAAATGTATTCTCTCAAAATTTGATAGAAATATACAGATATGATGTTAAGACCATATAGTAAATTTCAGTAGTCTAGATTAAAGCGTTTTTGATTTTTCACGCTCACTTATTGACATGCAGATACAATGGCGAACTTGTCTTTAATTCAGGGAGGTATGAGACGTGGAGATTCGTCAAAATTCGAGCTCGATTTCTTTTGTTGATTACAATAATTTATCTATTCTTCATGCACGATAAAGTAAAAAGTGGCAAAACTAGATCCTTAGGATCAAAAACAGGAAGCAATAGCAGATGGCTTTGCAAAAACCTAAATGACATTTTACGAGCAGTCGTAGAGAACATTGTGGAACAGATACAACATATTTTACATAGAGTAGAACAGCTGAATGAAAATATTGCGCATGGTGCAAAGTATTTTATTGCTAATTAATGAAAGATAATTTTCTGTGACTTTTATATTATTATTATAAATCTATCCTGCAAATGTGCGATGAAAAATTTAATAAGCTCGATAACGAATAAAGAGTATTTATTCTCCAAGTAAACACAAAAATACCGAGAGGAAACTCAGGTGAAATTTAAAGAAAGATAGCACTTGTAGAAATCAGCGGCAAATAAATAGCAAATTGTTATTAAATAATCGCAAAAAGACAAAATATTCAAAAAGAATTCAATGAAGACAAAAATTACTCGACTATCTTCTCGGGATTTCGTAATCTCAATGAAAGGGTATGCAATTTTCGAGACAAAACTATAAATCTCGAATCCTAATAGAAATATCGTCAGAATTCTCTTGCATCTTCCTCATTTCTAATGTAAAACTAACTGTAAAATCTCCAAAAGGTCGTCATTGACCCGACATCCATTCAGCATCCATTAGAGTTGGCTATGAAACTGTTCTTAACTATAAGACTAATTGTGTTGGAAAACAATATTACAAATTTTTAACAATACTGCATCGCCTTCATTTCTGCACGGAGGTTTTTATCACCACTGAGATTTTACATAATACATTTTTCTATGTCAATTTTGTAATTATCAACCCATTTTCGATTCCGACAATGCCAAAAAATCTCTCTACTTGGCGACTTTTGGCATCCTTTTTTACGGAATACATTTTCCTGTATTTTCCACAATTTCTATATAAAATCTGGCTCCATTGCGTTCATTGATTTTAGTTGCAGATGTCTCTAAAAAGAAAAAATTATTTTACGGACGTTTTGCATTTTTTTTTCTATAAAATAAGAGCGACATTACTATTTTTTCCACCATGAAAACTTTATTTCAGGTCAGTTCTCTTTCATTGTTATTCTTCCATTTGGCGATTTTGAGTATTAATTTATCATTGAGGTATCATTTTCTTCCAACATTTTTCTTCGCTCAATTTAATAAATGACGAATCTATTGATTTTGCAGCTGCGAGTAATGTCCCTGTCACTGATAATGGAAACGATTTGAATAATGAAATGTTCATTCTCTCAGCATTGTCTAGTGTATAATTCTGATATCTAAACCAGAAAAAAAAATTAGAATGAAGGATATCATATCAAAGAAAAAAAAATGTCTGAAACTAGCTATATGTGCATTTAACATTTCTGCGTATTTTTGCAGGGAGATGCCGCAAACTCGTGATCAAAAAATTAAAGCAATTTCGAACTTTGGGTCCCAAACATTACAGCATAAAAGTATCTTAAGTTTTATTTGCCTATCTTGGTTTATTTTGATTAATATCTTCCAAAGTTTTGTTTTATTATGCAGTTTACGAGAAGAATATCAACCCTAAAGCACTATCGAATGTTTTTAAACATGTTAGTTATCACACTAAAAAAAATGCATTATTATTTATTTATTTTTTTAACTTTAGGACATAACATGTATTAAAGTAATCACATTGGTTTTCCATAATAATGCACATTTGTGAAATGCGATTATATAAAGGATAAGCAATATTATAAAATTGCGATCAAAATTAACTTTTGAAGGTTTGTCAGAATTAAATGAGATATACACAGAAAAAAATGGGTATCACAGAAAAAAATAATAATTTTTTGAATTTCGGATTGATGTAAAATTGGTTCTGTTCTTATGCGATAATATGTTCCGAAATTATTAAGTAAACAATTACAGTTTCGATTTTCTTTTAATTAAAAAAATGAATTAACATGGGTAATTACGTTGAAAAGTCCAATTTCGGTGAAAATATGAATTTTTGTTGTTGTTGTTTCTTATGGCACTTGCCACGGAGAAGCCCGCTGTTCAAATACAGCCGATTTAAGCCTATGGGGGAGTGCCTCTTGTTTTTATCGTAGAGCCAACTTCGGACAAGAGTACGACTTGACTACTCACGCATCACTCATTCGCTTGCACAACCCCTTTTTACAGGAGGGCACATTCACACATCTCACAAAAAGAACAGGAAGATCAACCATGCCCAAACCGGGACTCGAACCGGGGACGTCCGGATCAGGGGAAATATGCACTACTCCTATGCAGGACGCCGGAATATCAATTTTTTAATAATAATAATAAAGGTGTCTTAATAAAACCGTTTGAATTTTGTTTCTAAAGTTTATTCTTTGGGAAATTTCATTAATTTTTATGTCTGCATAATAAACGTGTTAACGCTATTTTGCACCTTTAAAACGTTATTTTCTCAAATTCTAAATTTTGACAGTCTTCTTACGATAAACCTCATAAATAAAAATCTAATGCATATTTTTTTTAAGAAATTTGGTATTAGTAATTTCTACATATGTGATGCTGTTCCTGAATTATAGAACACATATTTTTTTTTTCATTTAGAAGGATTTTAAAGTTGCTTTAATGATTGACATTCAGAAAAACACTGAGCATTTTATGTTATTTATCGGCAGAAAGTCGATATTTAACGAGTGAACAGAATTATAATCTATATCTTAGTTCAGAAACTAGTTATAGTTATATAACTATAGTTTTAAGTAATATATTATAAACTATAATATATTACTTTATAACTTTTATACTTTACTTATTACTTAAGCTATCTTCAAAATTCTGATTAAATCATTCGATAAATATAAAAGTAGAAAATTCTAACTTTATACCTCTTTTTATATTAAAAAACCCCTTTCCTTTTCCACTTTTTTAAAGAAATTTATGGTTTTAATTAATATATTTTTCTTCATGGATGCACAACATTTCTTCTTTTTTCATCTATTTTATGCAAATATTCAAAAATATAGGCATTTTATAGCATGACTAAAAATTAATGTTTGGTACAAAGTTGTTATTGACAGTTGAATGATGCTTTTGGAGGTTTTTCGCCAAAAATAATCATGGCAGTTTTTAATTGCAACTCTAAAAGCCATCCGTTTCTTTGTATCCATTTCTGTCTCCATTTCCAGTATCCATGCAAGGTAGTGGACTTCTGGCAAGTTTTTGGACGCCTAACAAGATTTTGCTGTAGCTGGCTAAAACTAATATATTAAACCTTAACAAGAAGGGTAAAAATTTAAACACTTAACTGGAGAGGTGCGGTCTACGAGACCACATTTATTTGCACTCAAATTAAATTTTCTAATGAAATTAGTAGATAGAAAATCAACCAATACATTCTGCAGAGTTGTTTCTTGATACATAAATATGTTTCAGAAATTTTCCAAAATATATTATCATTGAAAAAAGTAATTACATATGAACATTCATTTTCATCTCAAATTACATGTTACATCAAATAGTCTTCATGAAAAAACATATTATTTTTTACTTTTTAAATCATATTTACTTTTCCAATTTACAAAGGTATACAGAAAACAATATAAGGGAAAACTCTACAATTATATATATATATATATTTTTAAAAAAAATGACGATGGGTAAAATTGGCCCTTTTTTATCAGCATCCTTTCTAAGCTGAAACTTCTGAACATTCGTAGCATGGTTTTCGATGATATTTTAAATGTACAGGTTAAGTACAAGTATAAAAATCAGTCTGTAAATTATCTAGATATTTCTCTTGGTTTATTAATATATTTTTAAATTCTTCAGAAAACGTTATCACAAGAAAAATTATTTACATTTGAACATACATATCAGAAACCATCGAATGCGAACTTTCATCGAAAAAATCTTCTGTACAATTATTGCCATCGCTACAATCACTTTCTGCTTCCTTTAAAAGTGTCTGGAGCACTGCCTCATAACGAGAATCAGTAGGTTGGGTGATGTTTTGAGGACCAAGTTTTAGAGCCACTGCTAAGTCTTGTATAATACTGGAACACTAAAAGGAGGGTGCGGTCTCACAGACCTCGAGCAAAGAAATAGCTGAAATATTTCAAAAAGCATCCACTGAAACCAGTTGAAAAAAATGCACTTGTAGTGAAGGTCACAAAACAAGGAGCTACAGGGTAAATCCATTCGATTGAGCTAGAAATAGAATAGGGGTGATCGAAAATCCATCCTTAACGGTCTGAGATACCGCACTTCCCAAGTTAAGGGTCAATTTTAAGTTTTATCTTCTCTATTACCAAAAAATTTTAATTTTAGAAATTAAAATTATTTTTTAATCATTTATGTAAAATTAATAGCAGTTCACACAATTTGAATTAGTTTAAACTTACTTCAGGCACTAATGCATTTATGATTTCTAATTAATAGCAAAAGTGTGTGTTTATATGGCAATTGAAGGTTATCACCGATTTTTGTGCGGGGGGGGATCACGTAATGATATGAAAGAGTCACAAGATTCTTGGGGGTTAGAACAAGGGTGTAACCCCGAAATTCTAATTTAATTTTTTTATTTGTACTTTTATAGAAAGCAAATTTCTAGAGAAAGAAGAAAAAAATGTTTTAACTTATTTATTTATTTTATAAATAAATCAGACATAAAATAAAAGTTAGATTTAAATATACGAATAAAGACCTTTTTTTTTTTGCACGCAATATATATCTTCATCTTATATGCGTGATATTTGTTATAATTTGAATTTCCGATGTGATTTTTCTTATACGTTATAGCTTTTTCAACTTTCTGAGTCATAAACTGACTGCTTTGATATTACTTTCATTTTGCATGCTAACAAAGAATGAAAAATCAGTCACTATTTATGTTGTGTTTCTTAAATTTAAATACAATGATAATTTTTATATAAATTTTATTAAACTTCTTATTAGTATATTTCCTTTAGGGATTCCAAAAATAAATGATTAAAAAAATATTAATTATAAATATGTTTTAATGATTTTAAAATTCGGTGTTTAAAGCTTTTAAATTGCTAACATGCTTTTTTTCGGTTTTTAAATCATTTGTTCTACTGATGTGTATTTCATGTCATACATCATCACAATGCAAATTCCGTAGCGATAATTTTCTCTAAATACATACAAATAAAAATCTGCGGTATTTACAAAGAATGTTTCTATTAAAAATTTTTAAATATCATACACGATATAGAAAAAATAATCGATAAAGAATTCATAGACCTTAAGCTTTTTAAAAATCGAATATTGGTGTAAAGGAAGAATTTTCAATTTCAAATATGACAAAACTTTGATTTTTCTTGCAGTTCTATTTCTTATAGAGTGATACAATTCTGTAAAAATCTTATGTAAAATTTTAATTGCATAGATATTTATAGAATTTTAATTTCATAGATCTTTTTATATAAATGCAATAAAATTTTAGCAAACTTTCTGTAAATATTTATGCTCACTATTTATTCATATCAGTTGTTTAAGATTAACCATTTAAAATTTTTTATTATAATTTGTTTCTTAACGTTTTTAAACTGCAATTAAAATTCATAATACTTTTTTTTATTCAGCATTTTTATTCTTTAATTTTTTTACTTGTTTTTTGATATTTTTATAATAATTTTTATGCTTGAGAAATAATGGATTGATGTTCTTTTTGTTCATATAATAATAGAGTACATTATTTAAAATAAATAAATAAATTTTTATATTTACAAATACCGTTTAAAAATATATCATCACAAGTTTAATTGTTTACTTGCTCTTGTGCTTTTCTCCTGAAAATTACGCAGGAAATTCAGTCTTCATTTACTTTAAACGAGCTTATAAAAATTTGATTTCAAATTTATCCATAAAATATAACAAAAAAGTTTAAAAAAATATTTAAATACTTTTACTGCATAAAGTGCGAATCGGTGTACAAAGAAAAAAAACCGAAAATTGCTAAAAACGTCAGAACCAACTTTTTTTTAGACAAAGTATAATAATAATAATTATAAATGTCGTTAAAAATTTAAAAAATAAAACATATTAAAATATCCAAAGCCTTTTCATTTCAGGTAGCAAGATATTTTTGCAGACGATTTCCTTTTACATATTATTATTATTAACATATTATTATTATTAAATATGAATTTCAGGAAATGATAAAAATACTCTGAAATCAAGGTCATAAAAGTAATTTACTCGAATATTTTTTTAGTGTAAAGCATACAATAACTGAACATCTGAAATAATCTCATAGAATTGTGAGCAACTTTACAATAGGTACAAATGGAAATTCTTTTTATGAGAAACATCTTTTCAGCGTATTTGTAAGAAGCAACCTTTCGCAATTACATAAACTAGTTAATAAGTGAAAAGAAAATTATGTAACAACTGAGTGTAGATGTGTTTTTTTCCTTTGTTAATTCACATCGGTTTCTTAAGTAGTATTTCCTTTCTTAAAATTGCACGGATGAGGCGGAACTTTTATTCATCAAAAGAATATTGAAATGACCTCAGTGTTTACCTTGAGTTGATAGCAGCTCTTTCACTTTTTGCCAGATATTTACTTTGACAAAAAAATGATAACATTTTACAGTTGGAAATACGATTTTACTTTTTGAGGTGTTTCTTTACAGAAATATTTTTAAAAAAATGTTTAGAAGAAAATAACGTTTAGTTTTTAGAGTTTATGCTTTTAAATATAATAATATTCGTTTTTGATATAATTCATACTTCCTCATAAATAATTATGTTTAAAGATCTAGATTAAATTAAAAGATTAAACGTAATTTTTCCTCTAAACTCCTTTTAATTATATTTTCTAAATCCAAATCTAATTATTCACTTCACAAAGATTTCATTTTCGTTGCACAATTGATTAAAAATAATTATAAAAATTATTTAAATTCTTAAAGAAAAATCATGTAATAAAATTAATGTTCTAAAAAACGTAATACTGCTATTTAGATATTTAAAAAAAAATCCTTTTAGCTATAAGAAGGGCTTCGCACTCTAATTAGGTAGATTTGAGACTTGAGATTTTCAATTTGATAGAGATATTAGAAAATCAAGAATTTGATAAGTATTGACATATGGTAAATAATACAATGTTTTAAAGCCTTTATAAATTTTAAATTCTGAAGAACTTTTGCAATTAGTGCAAAATGTATAATTTAATATCTGAAAAAATATTTTTCTAGGTTTTATTTCTATTTTCAAATTAGAATAATTTTTAAAATTTTTCTAACTTTATCCCATTTTGGTTTTTTTTAAACATTATAATGTTTCTAGAAAGATTAATATTTGTAAATCGCAACATTAGAAATTGTTCAAAGCGTTCTACAAGGCAGATTGTATGAGTTAGATTTATCTATCTGACACGTAGTTACTTCTTGGATAGCAAGTATTTTCTAAGAAATTATTTTCCAGCATTTTATATCTATATCTATCTATCTATCTATCTATCTATCTATCTATCTATCTATCTATATATATATATATATATATATATATATATATATATATATATATATATATATATATATATATATATATATATATATATATATATATATATATATATATATATATATATATACATAATCTTTTGATTTACGGCAATTACATACAAGTAATTTGCGAGTATTGTTACAATTAAAAATATTTAAGAAAAAAACAAACAAACAGGATAATTTCAGAATAAATTGATCAGAATTAAAACTCTACCATATTACAATCGGATTAGAAATTCAAATAACTTTAAATCCAACAATTTTTCTTGCTGTTTTTATCTTCCCTATTTCAATAACTTTCTTATTGTTTCGAATGCGCTCGACAAATTCAATCCAGTTTATAATGCACATTATTAATTCATTTCCGCTTTATCAGACGATTTCCGTTGCCAATGCCACTTTCCAAAATGGAAACTCTAATTGAAAATCAATTACTAAAATATTTCTACTTTCTGATTCCGCTTCAACCAAAGTGTGAAATCCAATTTCCGCAGAAAGTTAATGGATTCCGTTGATCCAATTGGGGCAGGGCGTTCGCAATTAAAAAGGACTTAAAATTTCCGAACAGAATTGACGACGCAACAAAGAAAATTTTTCCCGGATGGAAAGTTGGGAGAAACTTCCTCTAAACTGACTTAGAATATGAGTTGAGTTGATTTCTTTTTTCGGAAAAATTTCCAGGTGAATTTGTTGTAGCTACCTTTTATAAAGATTAGTAAATAATTGGTTTACGCTTAATATCCGATACGAGTCCTTTGGTGCTAAATAAGGAACGGGATTTTTCCGGATGTAGTTGAAGTATTCCATTTTGTTCCCGTAAATAGTTAAAAGTGAAAGATGTTTTATGATAACAACATTTTGGAATAACAGGAAATCATGATGTGCTTTCGCGCTACATAATTTCTCCAGTAAGGAGTGAAAAGCATCAATTTAGGAAATATTGTTCACTAATTACAAAACTTATGGAAAAAAAGCATAATTAAGATAATAACTTCTTGGACGAAAATCAGCTTTCGATGCCTAAAAATAACTTCATATGATCTCCATCATTTTCGAAAATATTTTGCCATCTTATAGGTAATTTACCAAGTGAGCGAACGAACGCACTAGAACCTTTATAATTTTCTTTCATTTATTTTCCTTAGTTTTTGTGGAAAAAGCTTTGCAAACAAACTATTTTTGTAGAATAAAAAATCAGCTCAATAGAAAAAATTTTGGCTTGTGGAGGAATAAAAATCATTCTTATCCGTGCAGTGGAAGCAAGAGGACGCATGCTTTCGGGAACATTTCTTTAATGATCACATTTCACACAAAACAAACACAAACACGAAAGACAAGACAAGATATTTACGCACGCACCTTAACAGAATGGCATCTCATCTCATAATCAATACAACCGCAATGCACTGTGAGAGGCGTGCCTAATATTTCATCAACATCTATTATCTAAAAGAAAGGATGCAACTGCTACAGGCTTCTAATGCAACTGCTACAGGGCTCAAGTTTCTATTAAATCTGATTAAAAAGGAATCAATTCGAAGTATAAAGGATTGGTTTAATTTCTTGAAAGTAAGTCATAAATGCATATTTACAAGCATTTTTTGAATTTAACCCAAAATATATACATTTCTTCTTCTTTTTTATTTTTTAATTTGTCATATATGAAGTATACAGGAATTATTCAAATCGACGAAAATTATACCACCAGATTCTCGACATTTCCAGATTTTACTGATTCCGAAAAACATTTTTTTAGAATTATGCCAAAAAGATTTGAGCCAGGCGAGTGAAATTTGGTATATGGAATACCTTGTAATTTATTTACCATGGAATAAATATGGAATACCATGTAGATTTCTAACAAATTCAAATTGAATTACATTCGAAAAACGTTTTTCTGTCTGTTTGTCCAATGAATACAAAACGCTAAAAATTAGGTAGATAAAATTTAGTATATAACTCTAGAAATACAGATTCTTATAAAACTTTGAAAGAAATCTTTTAAAGAATTGGCTGTTTGCCTGCCTGTATTTTTTCATATACATGCAAACGCAATATTTACAAATGGAAGGATTTAAATCAATGAAATTCGGCATATTATCTTTTGACTACAATTGTATTTTGTGACAAATTTTGATGTCAAGCGTTTAAGATACACATTTTGGCTATAAATTCAATAAAATTACCAGATTCACTATAAAAATCTATATGACCGCAATTATGACCGTTTGCCAATGCCTTTTAAAGTATTCCTGGCTTTTTCCAAGTTTTCCAATTTTCTGCGAAGGAAAGAAGATAAGATCTTTATTGGAGGGTATGCCGAAAAATGTAAAGGAGGTCACTACAGATGGTTCTTTTTGATGAAATCTTATACTCTCTCAATTTTTGTTTCGAACTTGTTACAGAGAGTTTTACCATCAAGTAAAAATTGATGGTAAATAATAATTAAAAAGGTAGCTGTCTAATATTGAAGGGTAAGGTGTTTGGTAAGTCAACCAACTGACTCTCCGACCCTCCACGAGGGCACACGGATTTAAACCATAAGGCTGAATGACCGGACCGCTGCAACAGCAGCACTGGCGACAACTGTGGTTGAGTCTTAAGGGCCATCACCGGCCACGGTACAACCCTCCCCGATGGAAGTACGTCCCTTCATTGATGGGAGGAGTCAGATCCCCCATCTATTTTTGTACCCTCTAGGGTGGCGAGATCCAACCACCATGCCTGAAGCATCTCATCCTCAATTCGAGGTGCCCCCGGGGGTTAGGGTGTTTGGTAATGAAGGTAAGCGTTATAGCAGTAAGGTAAAGTTTTAGTGGTGCAGGTAGCTGTTTAGTAGTGCCGGTAAAGGCATTACTAAACAGCTACAATATATCCATAAACAGCATTCAATATATCCATTCAGAAGATTTAAACTTCTAAAAACCATTTGCTCTCTAAGGACGTGCATTGAATTATTTAATTTTTAGTATTTAATTATCTGCACTGCTATAGAGCTTCCCTAAAATATTAGGCAGTTACCTTTTTTAAGTAATATAATTTTTATTTTGTGGCAAAAGTTTTTGTAACAAGTTGGATGCAAAAATGAAATGGAAATATGATTCCATCAAAAAGAAGCATCGAGAGTGGCCTCAATTAAACTTCTCGCATATCCTCCAAAAATGTTTTATATTCCTCCCAAAGCAAAAAATTGGACATCATGGAAATGTCCAGGAATACCTTAAATGGCACCAGTGAACGATATTTAAGGAATATAGATCTTTGCAGTGAATCTGGCATTTTTATTGAATCTATAGAGAAACTATGCATCTGAGGCGTCTAAGCTATTTAGTGGAGCTGGTAGTTAATTATCTAACACTGCTGGTAACAGCACACTTAGACAATCAACATACTCAAATAGAAGGATTAAACTTCTCTTAATCTTTTACTCTATAAAGACGTGGATCGGTCAATTTAGTTTTTAGTGTTTAAATCTGAAATTAAATGAAAGCTATTAAAGCTATAAACTCTATTTAAAAATCACTTGGTTAAGCCTCAATATTCCAAGCATCTTTTATTATAGGGATTGGAATAACAACAATGCTCCATTCTTATCATTTATTGTAATAACCAGTGGGCATGGTCTTCCAAAACTTTTTCACATACTCTTTAATAAACTTGTCACGCCAGAGATCGCCTTCCGTGAAACTGGCGTACAATAGTTAAGAAATATTCGCCTTTGGCGTGAATTTAACATTTTTACTGAATCTATCGCGTCATCTATGGCGAGAGTTTTTAGCTATTAAAATCTGGCATGCGGTTAATAGTATCCGAAAATCGAATTTGTGATTTAGATGCGTTTTTTCTCAACCGATTAAAACAAGAATTTGACAGAAAATTACGTCTTTTTTTCATGAAATCATGCACCAAATTTCACATATTTAAGTCTTTACATTTTTGAGTTATCGCCAACAGACAGTCAATTCCTCATTGGATTTGATTTAAAATTTGATGGGTGTCTACTGTATAAATGTTAAATATGTATATCTAATCTTATTTACATAGTTCCCTTCGTTTTGTAGTTATCGTTATTCAAACAATCGGACAGACGAATTCCCTCTGAACAGATTTTACTCAAAATTTGATAGAAATCTGCTAGTTTGATGTGAAGACTGTATACGAAATATCATATATCTAGCTGAAAGTGTTTTTGAGTTACTTTTGCCCCTGACAGATAGACGGACATTTTCCAAAACTGTGTTTTTCGAACTCAGGTAGGTCTGAAACGTGGAGATGCGCCAAATCTCAAGTTCGAATTTTTGACTATTATTATATTTTCTCTATATTACGTATACGATAAAGTATAAATTATAGATAAACTCGTCTATAGCACAAAAAATAATAATTTCTTCGTACAATTTCAAGCTCACAATGAATAATGAAACTATAGCTTTTATTTTACAGTTTTGTAAGTATTATTATTATGGTATTCCCCAGAATTCTCATATTCGATCCATTTAGACAGAATTTCCATGCCAAGAAAACTAATGAGCTTTCTGAGCAATCGAGATAAGGTATTTGATTAATATGCAAAACTTCTCTCTGATGTAGTTGATTATTTTACATTAATGATGGACGAGTGGACTGGCCATTTCGGTACTGGACTTCAGTCTTATCGACCACTGCTTTTGGAGATAAATGAGTGCTCAAGTTCTCTCTCGAGAATCTTTAACCGAGATTGAACATAGATTGGTCCGAATATAATCAACTCGTTTCTATCTAATATTAAAGGGAGGACATTGCTATCTATTTTTAATATCTAATATGCGAAGTATTCCAAAAAATTCGAACTCGACATTTGGGTGAATCTTTACATTTTAGATTCCTTTGATTTTTAAAAACATATTTTTGGAATTAAATTTATATGGGAGTAAAATGATTGAAAAACTCTTTGAGCTAGATGGATGAAATGTGGTACACAATCACCAAATTTGTAGATTTCTGTCAAATTTTGTACGAAGTCTGCCAGAGGAAGTCTGTTTGTCCGGCTGTCTGAGTACAAGTGAACACGATAGCTACAAAAAGAGCAAGATGAATAAGATTTGTTATACAAATTTAGAGTCTAAAATGCATATTCGTATGATTCGTATGAAGTTTGACACCGAATATATCAAAGAGTCGTTTCATTCCTTTGCAAGCATATAAATCAAGGTAAATGAAATCAAGGTAAATGAAATTTGGTTCATAATTTCGACATCTAAAGTGTAGACTCTTGTGAAATTTTGATTCAGATTTGTTAAAGGCTTGTCCGTCTGCTGGTCTGTACCTCCGCATGTGTATAATGCAATAACTTTAAAAAATTACATGGCTATAAAAAATGAAATTTGTAATGTGTGAAATGCAGTGATAACTTAATATCTTATTATTAGCTGTCCCCCAGCGGTTAATCGCAAATGATAATCAAAAATGACACATTAGTTTCTGTAAAAACGCTAAATTCATCCCGAAGATCACTGTTTCTTAATTATTGCACACTCATATTATGCAATTAATACTTTTTACATTATGATTTTAAAATAAAAATCTTATTTATTATATTATGCAGCGCATAACTTCATGCGTGAAAATAAAAATCTGAGCACTTTTGGGATTCAGGGCCTTGTCCAATATCGTATTTATATACTTATGCGAGAAGGTTTTTGAGGGAACCATTCCTTCTGGATATCTCCTCATATATTATATGAACGTAAAGTACTGTGATCATGAAAAACTTAGACCTCAATATTTTGTCAGTCCACTTTAGGTCAGTAAACATGTATTGTCAAATTTTGGTTGAAATTCGTCAATAGGAAATATGCCTAATCATTTTTTTTCATTCAGAGGGGAATATGAAACTCAAAAACACAACTATATGCATAGATGAAATGAAGCACGTGAATTTATTAGTAGAACTAGTCGCTATATGGACAAAACCAGTCTAACCTAGCAGTAGAATCAGTTGATCCATCCAGATCAATTTAATCTATAAGTAGGGAAGAATAAGCAAAGTGCATATAGCTTTATATCAAACTTCCAACTTTGATCAATTTAATTAAAAATTTATCCAAAAATTAAAACGCTAAATCTATATAGGTGAAATTTAGTATGATGAGCAAAAGGTATGTAAGTTTTGAAACTCTATTGTTCATTCATTCAATGTTGGAAGCATAATGTTTCCATGAGGACAACATGCATTTGCCGATTGGCCTACTTCCGATTCAAGACTCAAAGTCCCACAATTAAAACATTCTTTGCATATAGCTTTATATAAAACTTCCGACTTTGATCAATTTAATTAAAAATTTATCCAAAAATTAAAACGCTAAAGCTATATAGGTGAAATTTAGTATGATGAGCAAAAGGTATGTAAGTTTTGAAACTCTATTGTTCATTCATTCAATGTTGGAAGCATAATGTTTCCATGAGGACAACATGCATTTGCCGATTGGCCTACTTCCGATTCAAGACTCAAAGTCCCACAATTAAAACATTCTTTGCATATAGCTTTATATAAAACTTCCGACTTTGATCAATTTAATTAAAAATTTATCCAAAAATTAAAACGCTAAAGCTATATAGGTGAAATTTAGTATGATGAGCAAAAGGTATGTAAGTTTTGAAACTCTATTGTTCATTCATTCAATGTTGGAAGCATAATGTTTCCATGAGGACAACATGCATTTGCCGATTGGCCTACTTCCGATTCAAGACTCAAAGTCCCACAATTAAAACATTCTTTGCATATAGCTTTATATAAAACTTCCGACTTTGATCAATTTAATTAAAAATGTATCCAAAAATTAAAACGCTAAAGCTATATAGGTGAAATTTAGTATGATGAGCAAAAGGTATGTAAGTTTTGAAACTCTATTGTTCATTCATTCAATGTTGGAAGCATAATGTTTCCATGAGGACAACATGCATTTGCCGATTGGCCTACTTCCGATTCAAGACTCAAAGTCCCACAATTAAAACATTCTTTGCATATAGCTTTATATAAAACTTCCGACTTTGATCAATTTAATTAAAAATTTATCCAAAAATTAAAACGCTAAAGCTATATAGGTGAAATTTAGTATGATGAGCAAAAGGTATGTAAGTTTTGAAACTCTATTGTTCATTCATTCAATGTTGGAAGCATAATGTTTCCATGAGGACAACATGCATTTGCCGATTGGCCTACTTCCTATTCAAGACTCAAAGTCCCACAATTAAAACATTCTTTGCATATAGCTTTATATAAAACTTCCGACTTTGATCAATTTAATTAAAAATTTATCCAAAAATTAAAACGCTAAAGCTATATAGGTGAAATTTAGTATGATGAGCAAAAGGTATGTAAGTTTTGAAACTCTATTGTTCATTCATTCAATGTTGGAAGCATAATGTTTCCATGAGGACAACATGCATTTGCCGATTGGCCTACTTCCGATTCAAGACTCAAAGTCCCACAATTAAAACATTCTTTGCATATAGCTTTATATAAAACTTCCGACTTTGATAAATTTAATTAAAAATGTATCCAAAAATTAAAACGCTAAAGCTATATAGGTGAAATTTAGTATGATGAGCAAAAGGTATGTAAGTTTTGAAACTCTATTGTTCATTCATTCAATGTTGGAAGCATAATGTTTCCATGAGGACAACATGCATTTGCCGATTGGCCTACTTCCTATTCAAGACTCAAAGCCTCACAATGAAAACATTCTTTTCTCGGTAAAATCCTAGATGGGCCCACCTCTTGGCGACTTATTTGAAATCTCGCCAAGTTGACTACTGATTGAATATTTGCTATTATTATTATTTATCAATTAAAAAACAATATTTGAAGGTCAGAAATAATAATAAATATAATAAAAAAAAATAATAAATAAATAAAAATAAAATAATAAATAAATAAAATAAAATAAATATAATAAAAAATAAAATTAAAATAATAAAAATAAATACAAAAAAAATCCGTCTAGGTTGCCACATTGACGACGTTATCGCCACTCGTTTAGCGAGAATTCAAAAAGACGCCAAGAGGTGGGCTGTGCTAGGATCCACCCCTTTGATCTTATCTATAATCTAAATATTAACTCATTTTTTCACGTTCTACTCCAATGTATCAGTTTCACAATAAACTTTTCTTTTCAAATTGGCAGATTCTTGCTCCGTCTTCCTTTGCATTTTTTTCTTCATTTTTTTATCGCTGGATGCCGTGTTAGATTATAAAAAAACAGTGTAGGGTTTAATACATGTATTGCTAAGGTATTCAGTCGATTATTGGCTAAGAAACGAAAAATTTCCGTCACTCGGATAAGTTAAACAAACCGGAAAGGTATTCATTAGTTTTGCCACCAACGGCATGTCTAAAAGTAGAATTAAGAAATAATATTGTTTTAGACTCATTTGCGGTTAATTTGGTGTTAATTCAAGCTTCAGTTTTCGTTTTCCGTTCCTATTTCGCTGTCAAGTCCAATATAAATTACAAATCGCAATAACGACGTGATATAATTTTCACTAAATATTTCAAAACATACTGGCAAAACAAATATTAAATATCAGACATTTACCAATTATAAAGCAGAATAAAGTGCAATGCTTAGTAAAAAAAAAGTATACTAGAGAGATTTTCTATTACTTTCTCTATCTATACTGTTACGAATCTGTGATGCTGCTTCCCAGCATAGTTGGTTCCATCATCAGAAAGACTGTTTTACAGTCATCTGTATTGGACGGAGTCCGGGTAAAACGTTGAAGGTCCCTGAGCTTGGCGACAAACTTGGCGATCATTTGGCGATGTTGGCGCCAAAATAGATTATACCCGAAACATCGAGAATTTTCCCGATCCGTCCAGTAGGAACCGAGATACGACTCTAAAGTTCCTGATTCGTTGAGAGTCTTCTAGACCCGCCTCCTGAGACCTATAAAATGAGGCAGTCTGCAGCTGCCGGAGGAGTAGTCGGAACCGACGGTGAAGAACGAGTCTTCCAGAGATTAGCAGAGCAGCGACGGAGTCAAGCTAGTGCTGAACTAAGTTGTGCGCTACTGTCTGCAGTAGAGTCTTGTTGTGTGCACGTCTCGGCTGAAGATAATTGTCTTCTCTGTGCTATATATAGTTGTCGTCTTTGTGTAAATAAACGTCGTTGGTTTTTTTTCTCCTGCCGCCTGCTGATTGAGCGTTCTCCGCACCATATAACTTCCACTATCCAAACGAACCCGGAAATTTCGTAACAATACTTTGTGTATGCATAATTAAACCAGATGGGGTCGTCTCCCCAAACATTTCCCCCCTATTCTCTAATAAAGATGTTATCCCAGAGAGTGATTTACATGTCATTGATGCACAATAGCTATAAAATATAAACCTTTGGCGTGAATTCAGCATTTTTCCTGAACATGTTCTTCGCAAGAGTTTTGTCGATTAATGCCTGACGTGCGGTTAAAATAATCCAAAACTCGAATTGACGTTTTACGCACGTTTTCCCAAACCGATTGGAATAAAAAATTAGACATCGAACTGCACGTGTAATTAGAAAATTCCAAATGAAGTTAGATATATATCAGTCTTTTTGCTTTTGAACTATCGCAACGAACTATTGCTACGAATCTGTGATGACAAACTTGGCGACCATTTGGCGACTTGGCGACGAATTTGGCGACGTTGGCGTCAAAATAGATTATACCCGAAACATCAAGAATTTTCCCGAACCGTCCAGTACGAACCGAGTTACGCCTCGAACGTTCCTGATTGGTTGAGAGGCGTCTAGCCCCGCCTCCTGAGACCTATAAAAGGAAGCACCCGCAGCTGCCGCCCGGGGGGTGAATTGAGTCGTGGACCAGTGGAGTCGAAGAATAGTCGGAAGCGACGGTGAAGAACTCGTCTTCCAGGGACTAGCGGAGCAGCGACGGACTAGAGCTGCCGTGTATACTGTTGTATGCTGCACGTCTCGGCTGAAGATAATCGTCTTCTGTGCTGTATATAGTTGTCGTCTTTGTGCTGTCCTGTGTGTCTTCGTGTAAATAAACGTCGTTGTTTCATTTTCTACTGCCGCCTGGTGATTGAGCGTTCTTCACACCATATAACTTCCACTATCCAAACGAACCCCGGGAAATACAATATAGTTCTAATAGTATAGGTCAACAGACAGTCCATCCCTTGTTAGATTTGGTACAAAATTTGATAAAGATCTATTATATCTAATCTATAGATTTTAAATGTGTATACGAAATGTTATTTATTTAATTTTCTTCGTTTTATAGTTATCAGAAAACTGTACAAATAGATTTCCTTTTGACGGATTTTGTTCAAACTTTTATAGACAAATTTGATCTGAAGACCGCATACCAAAAGTCATCCGTCTAGTTCAACGCGTTTTTGAGTTGTCTTTGTTACAGACAGATGGGTCGAAGATAGATCCAAAAATATGTTCTAACTTACGTAGATCTAAAATATGGAGATTAGTCAAAATCTCGAGCTCGAAGTTTTTGGCGATCATTTTGTGTCCGCATTTCAACGGAAAGGGGGATGCAGTAGCTTCAGAGGGTAAAGACCCCTAAGAACCCGAGGGCAGAAGTCTGTGTTCTAGCTCATATAAAGATGACACTTTCATATTCGCTTGCACAACCTCATTTTTTAGTAGGGCTCTTTCACACACCTCATAGATAGAATACAGGATAAAGAACAATCATGCCCGAACCAAGACTCAAGCCCGGGACTCTAAGATCACTGGGAAGACGTGTTACACCTAGGTAAGTACGATTATAATACGCCCTTTCTCCTTCGTAGAAAGGCAGTATACTTCCTAGAAAGTGAAAAAGGATGAAAAATCAATATCTAAAATATTGGTGTATGAAATCTTGCATAAAAAAATTGAAAAAGAAAAAAAGATAGATAAATAGGAAAAATAAGTTTTTTTTAACCCCTGAATAAAACCATTTTTCAAGCCCGGGACTCCCAGATCACTGGAAAGACGCGTTACCCCTAGGTAAGTACGATTATAATATGCCCTTTCTACTTCGTAGAAAGGCAGTATACTTCCTAGAAAGTGGAAAAGGATGGAAAATCAATATCTAAAATATTGGTGTATGAAATCTTGCATAAAAAAATTGAAAAAGAAAAAAAGATAGATAAATAGGAAAAATAAGTTTTTTTTAACCCCTGAATAAAACCATTTTTCAAGCCCGGGACTCCCAGATCACTGGAAAGACGCGTTACCCCTAGGTAAGTACGATTATAATACGCCCTTTCTACTTCGTAGAAAGGCAGTATACTTCCTAGAAAATGGAAAAGGATGAAAAATCAATATCTAAAATATTGGTGTATGAAATCTTGCATTAAAAAATTGAAAAAGAAAAAAAGATAGTTAAATAGGAAAAATAAGTTTTTTTTTAACCTCTGAATAAAACCATTTTTCAAGTCCGGGACTCTCAGATCACTGGAAAGACGCGTTACCCCTAGGTAAGTACGATTATAATACGCCCTTTCTACTTCGTAGAAAGGCAGTATACTTCCTAGAAAATGGAAAAGGATGAAAAATCAATATCTAAAATATTGGTATATGAAATCTTGCATAAAAAAATTGAAAAAGAAAAAAAGATAGATAAATAGGAAAAATAAGTTTTTTTTTAACCCCTGAATAAAACCATTTTTCAAGCCCGGACTCCCAGATCACTGGAAAGACGCGTTACCCCTAGGTAAGTACGATTATAATACGCCCTTTCTACTTCGTAGAAAGGCAGTATACTTCCTAGAAAGTGAAAAAGGATGAAAAATCAATATCTAAAATATTGGTGTATGAGATCTTGCATAAAAAAATTGAAAAAGAAAAAAAGATAGATAAATAGGAAAAATAAGTTTTTTTTAACCCCTGAATAAAAAGATTTTTTGGATTGGTTCCTTCCTTCTAATTCAATTTCTTATTTAATTTAATTTATTAAAGAGTGAATTTAATATGAAGCTTAAATGAGGAAGAAATCAGTGGAGAAAAGAGTGCCGAAAGCATCATATCAAGTTCCTAACAACAAAATTCGCTCAGTTAAAATACATAATTTAATTTAAAATCATTATTCATGCCCCGTAATCGAACCTAAGAATGGAGGATATAAATATGTATCAAGATACAAAGTAAATAATTAAAAAAATGACAAAAATCGGAACAGTCCAGACATTTTTTTTTTCATTAACTCCACCATAACAACACGCAAAACATCATTTATAAACCTGCTTTACAGCATTATTTACCTGAACAATGAAGTTTTAATGAATTTTGCTACAGAATTCTGTGGCAAAGCGGTGTTATAAAATTCTCATTGTTCTTCGACCTAAGCTTTATTTAAACAGCACGCAAAGCTCTTTTTCGAGCTTAATTTCGTCCTCGTTTCCTTTTAAAACACGAAAAAATAAGGTTGTTTCTCATTTACTTTTTGTTCAGCACAGACAGGGTTTCTTACATTTTTAAGCATAGAATCTGTGTAGCCAGCGAAGTCATAATTACGAACATAATACATGAATTCTCATTTTTAAAAACTTTTGGCACAGCATAGCACGCATTCATTAACGATAATGAAGGTGAAATAAACAGTGGCTGAAATAAAATGAAAAAAAAAAAAAGCTCTTACAAAAATGCTAAAAAGAACAAGAGCAAAGCGGAAAATGACTTTTAAATCATTAGACAGACTTCTTTACAAGATTGGTGCTTCAAAACAATAAAAATAAAATGTGATAAGCATAAGTAAACAATGTAATTTCAGAGTCATATTTTTTTTACGACCATTAAATTATTTGTATAGAAAGTTAAAATATTCCTGAAAAGAATTAAGAGTATAGAATTGAAAGAAATAAAGTGTTTCTAGTCTCCTAATTGCGACTTGTTTCCTAAAATATTTTATTAATGAAGTAATTTTTATTAAAACAATTTGCAAATCAATTTTGCTTTTTAACAAATTCCCTGACTCAAATTCGAAATCAGAAGTTCTTTTTTTTTTGTACCTAAATATTCAGTAAAATACAAAATGGCATTCGATAGAAAAATATGTATTTCAAAACTAGTACTTCTAGAAATCTCAAATGTTATACTGGTGCCCAAATAATTGCAATAGTTTAAAAACAATGTTGGTTTGTATAACAAAAGCTGAAAAATAAAACTCATGTTAAAATTATTTCATTTATCAAATTCACTTTGCAGAATATCGCTATGGCTTGCAAATATAATATCTTAATGAAGATCTATGGCGTTTCTATAAAATGACGTCATCCTCAAATTGCTCTATCAGTTTGTTTATAATTTCTAACTTTTAAATAATTCATTTCGTGACATCAAGTTTCATGAGAACATCGTTTGATTTTCTTAGAACTAGTTTTTAGTTCATTATTTAACTCTTGCAATTTATGTTTATTTTTAGAGACCTTTTGTATACTTTATAACCACATTTTTTAACTGTAACCGCATTCCTACAAATTGTCTCAAAAATATCAGTAAATATTAGAAAATAATTTTAAAATTATATTCATTGGATTTTAACACTCACACACAAGCTTCCGAAATATTCCAGTAATAACGGACTTGTTATCGAATTACTTGCTACTTCTTATTTGTTATTTTCAATTACCACGACATAAACAATAAATGCTGATGTAGTAAATTAGTAGGAGTGGTTTCCAAAAAAACTGTCTCGCATACTTTCTAATAGAGAGATTATCCAGCGAGTTCGCAAATTGTACAGACTAACTCTATGGCAAAGGATACCGACGTGCTCTGATTGGTCGATTTCTTTCGCACAGACTTTCTATGCTGTAGCTTTTGCATTGTTTGGTTTCTACGTATTTTTTTGCCTGCCATTTATCAAAATGGAGAAATAAATCTTCCAGGGAAATACAATTATAAAATAATTGAGATTGATGAGAATAGAGCTATTTTTCGTATTTTAGATCTTGTAAATAAAGAATTAGCACAGGTAGCAATTTTTCTGTGAAGTATTATTAAAATAAGACTTGAAAATTAAGCTTTTATTTTACGGGAAATGATCGGCCAATTTTTTAATTAAATTTTCACGTTAAAATCATTACCATAAAATATTTATATGCAAATATACTATATTTATTAAGATATTTAGACGACATTAAACGGAATGGAAATCATTATAATTCTTATTGAATATTCATGCAACATAAAATAAGGAGATATTTATTTATTAATTTCGTATTCAAATTATTACCATAAGATGTCTATCTGCAAATGTGCTATATTTGTTAAGATATTTAGATTCATATAGTTATTAACAATCTAATTATTAATCTTGATATTTGTTATTAACGTAATATTAAGATTTATAAATATATAAATAGTTTATACATTTCTTTTGAATACTTATTTTCTTGCATTTCTGTAACACATATTTTAGGAATGGATTCAAGAATATCAACAAAGATCGGAAACAGTTTGGCACAGTTTTGCAAGGTTTCAGCCAAATAAGCGATAACTATGCTATTATGAGTGCAAAACATTGCCAAAAAGATGCCAAGGCTTAAACCAATCAGAGCACGTCGGTATCCTTTGCCATAGAGTTAGTCTGTACAATTTGCGAACTCGCGATTATCCAGTGAACTCCTTGCATGGCATTGGCGTACAATAGTTATGAAATATTAACCTTTGGCATGAATTTAGCATTTTTGCTGAATCTATTGTGACATTCTTGGCGAGATTTTTGGCGATTAATATCTGCATGCGGTTAATGGCATTCAAAAGTGTCTGGACCTACGATGATCCCTGAGAGTGATATGACTGTAGTGGCTCGGTCACTCAGTTATTTCCAGTATTATAGTATTAAGAGGATAAATAATTCATTCACATGTCAAATCAGTTTAGCCTTATTTTTTTTTATATCTTTATTGCATTTTAGGGTGATCGCATTTGATATAATACTATTTTTTTAATATTCATAGTACGTTCCCCAAACAGTAAAGATTAAGACAATTTAATGAAAAAATATGTTGCACTAGAAAATAATGAGATTTCATTATTGAATTTGATTTGATAGTATCAATTTTTTCACTAGCCAAGCCGATCAGCTACATATTAATCACTTCAATATTTCAAAGCTTTACGATTTTAAAAATTTTATAAACTTTTTAATAAGAGTCTAATAAAATAATCTAAAATGTTCATTTCTTGTTTATATTTTAAAAGGTGTTTTAAAAAATAATGTCTAGCATTTTATCAATTTTCCGCACTCTCTGTTTTATATAGTTATCAGTTTTGTTAATTGTACGTCTCTAATCTTTTATGACTTCTATAATGCTATTCAAAACATAATATCAAATAAAATTTTCGCTGTAAAAACTAAATTTCAAATGCCTCATTTCTAGCTCAATACTTTTATGGATTTTGATGTCCAAAGACAGACAGATATTATTAATCAATTGCTTTTAGAATTGCAAGAGGAGAGAGATGTAAAATAACGTAAAACGTAAACTTCAAAGAGATGTAAAACGTAGATTTCCATCATAATCCTGAAGTCGAAACTTTGAGGTTTGCAAAACTTTCTATTTGTTTGTTACATATTCGGAAGAGTTAAAATAAAGAAGAAATTTTGTTAAAAGTTTCTTAAAAATATTTATTAAACTTATGCATGTCATCTAATGAATGAAAACCTCATGAAATACTCAAAACAAATGGAATATTTATCAGAGATTTTGTGATCCCAAGTTCTAAAACATTAGGTATACGAAGGCTTGATTTCATGAACAATTTTACCGTTTATTTTTTAAAGTAATCGATTCTTTTGGAACTTCCTTTAAAATTGGAATGGCTGGTTTTTACTAAATTAAAGTCATTTCGATGCTTACAGAAAAAAAAACACCTTCTAAAATATAGAGATTTGGAGTAATGCCAGTTTGTCCAATTCTTCCACCGAAACCTAATTTAATGAGAAAATAAATTTTGTGGGAACCTCGGAAGAAAAAATATTTAATGCAATAACGTGAACTATACTCAAGAAAAAACACCATTATTTTGATTAGAATTTTGAATTTAATTATTTGATTTTTCAGAAGAAAGAGAATAGCAGGTTTTTTTATTTAAAAATATCATTGAAGAAATCCTTAATGTTAAAAATAAATTAGATATTTGTACAAAAAGTACTATATTATAGTTGCTCACAATGAAATAAATTCATTATGAGTTCGTTTCGTAAATTGGTTTTTGTATATCAAAATTTAGAATTTTGAGCTGATTTTTTTTTATGCTACCATGAAGAAAAGCGAAACCAAATCATCGAAAGTTGTTTGTTTAAATTCTTCCTACTCTTAAAAAAAGTTTTCCTTTTATTTTCATTTATTTATTTTTACAAAAGCAGACGATTTTAGATATTTTTGTTTGATACAATTAACATTCCGTTTCTGCAAATACTGATGAATAAACAACAAAGAAAATGGATTTCGATATGAAAGAATTTTTTCCTTCTTCAGGAAATACTAGTGTATAAGTTACTGGATTATTTTAGTTTTACATTGATGCTAGGCAAAATTTCGAATTTCAGAAAAAGAACATTGATTCTGGTAAAAACTGAAATTAGAAGATTTGACTTCTTGTTCCTTCCGGTATCTTTTCATGTATCTTTTAACTGAAATATTTTCTTATGATTTAATAAAATTATTTCCCATCTTAAATAGTTCCATGATAAGGAAGATACTTTCACAAACAGCTCTGATGGATACTGAATGGATGCCTATTCAATGAACCCCGCGTTTGGTGGCCACTTGAGAAGGTTAATTGAGTTGGTTAACCGATGAATATTTGCACAATTAATTATTCTCTGTATCTGACTATGTTATTTGCTTCTATTATTATAAGATATGTCTTCTAGGAACTTTAATGATTATTACACGTAGAAAAATGCGAATTATATTTTCAAGTTATTAAATTATTTTCTATCAAGAGAAATAAACGTCTGAAAACTTAAAATAAGATGACTCGTCTTTAAAAAAATAAGATATGTCTTGTGGAATCTTTAATGATGAGATTTATTACAGGCAGAAAAGGGCGAGTAATATTTTCAAGTAATTTATATTCTTTTTATCAAGAGAAACAAACTTCTGAAAACTTAAAATAACATGACTCGTCTTTAAAAAAATAAGGTGGAATCTTTAATGATGAGATTTATTACACGCAGAAAAGGGCGGATAATATTTTCAAGTCATTTATATTCTTTTCTATCAAGAGAAACAAACGTCTGAAAACTTAAAATAACATGACTCGTCTTTAAAAAATAAGATATGTCTTGTAGAATCTTTAATGATGTGATTTATTACACGTAAAATAGGGCGAATTATATTTTCAAGTTATTAAATTTTTTTCTATCAAGAGAAATAAACATCTGAAAACTTAAAATAACATGACTCGTCTTAAAAAATAAGATATGTCTTGTAGAATCTTTAATAATGAGATTTATTTCACGTAGAAAAAGTCGAATTATATTTTCAAGTTATTTACATTCTTTTTTATCAAGAAAAATAAACATCTGGAAACTTAAAATAACATGACTCGTCTTAAAAAAGGCGATGTTCTTGCGATTGCTAATACATTTTAAAGAACAACAAAAGATGCTTTTTCAAATGTTAATCATTTCTAATTCTTTTAAGCTACAAGGAACTAATGGAGACACTCCATAAGTGGTTTCCACAAAATGTTTTTAAACCAGTTATTAAGTTTTAATAAATGACTCGTATGTCAAAACATCTCCCACTCTATCTCCTAGGAAATATTAATTATGGAATGTCGTCATTGAGATGAATTACATCAGATATTGTTTAGTTTATTGGAATAATACTTGTAGCGGATTTCTTTTTCTTGACACTCAAACAAAATGGAATAAATTTCTAGATTTTTATCTATATAACAAAATAAATCAAATCCTTAGAAAGAATTCAGAACTGGAATTTTTTGGTAATTTCGCTATTCGACGTGTGTTTGACACAAGAACCGCTGTAATACTATTTTGCATTCCTAAAGAAAATGATGACAGCTCAAGTTATTTCCATGGGAGATTCTATTTTTCTTTGCGATGTCAGCCACGTGTCAGCTGAAACGCAACTCGCTTTTCTACTTCTTCTTAAAATGTCATTTCACTTAAGAATGATCTGGAAGAGGGATTTATTACAAATCAAAAGGCGCAAAGTTAATTTTAGATTGTCGTAGCTTTCAAAGGCTGCTGTAATAGAATATGGTTTCTATTCTCTCCTGATTAATCTACACACAACATGGTTTCTGCTTTCACTTCAAAAGTTCAACAACTTTGCAATCCCTTATTAATTTATAATTAAATATAATTAAATTAAATAATTATATTTTAAGGAAGTTTGAGGCAGTATTTTGAATTTTACTTTCTTAGGGATAACCATAAGCAAATTAAACCCTGTACAGAAATCTTCTTATTATGCTTTTTACGTTGATTAATTTTCCGCTGAAAATCTCAAAACGAAATATAAATATATATATATATTTATAAAGGCATAATAAGAAGATTTCTGTACAGGGTTTAATTTGCTTATGGTTATCTCTCAGAAAGTAATATATATATATATATATATATATATATATATACACACAATAAAACAAAATTTTAATATGTTTCTTATGGATGATGATTAAAGCAGTTTTCTATTTTGATGATTTTTTAATAAATTAATTGTCCGTGCATTAAAAGTTTGTCATTTTTGGAAATTTCAAAATTCAAATTAATTAATGGAATTTTAAAAATAAAAATACATATAACAAAGAATCTTTCAGGTTTCAAAAATATAAACACAACGTCATTAGTTTTGGAAAAATTTATTATTCTAAATAATTAATTAATTATATGTTAAAAATGAAATTGAAATTGATAATTGAACAATATTTGTAAATTTTATGGAAATACTAGTCACCTTTGGTGACTAGCCAGTTCTTCAGTATTAATGCTCACTAAAATTCTCGATTAATTATTTAGTATAATTTACACTCATAATAGGTTTTTCAGCAAAATATTTTTAAGCTTCAGATTTTGATAGTCAGATAAATGCACTTATACTATCATATAGGCTTTAAGCCGTTCGGTTCATTGTACTACGGATTTATGAGCGTTTATTTTGAAAGTGGGGCAAGTCCATTTTTGAAAAAAATGGAGATAATGGTAATTATAGATAAAACGTGTTATGATCCTTTTTATGTTTAATCAATTTAAAGTTAAAAAAAAATAGATTCTAGTATTTTGGATTTGGAAGTTTTAGCTCTTAACAGTATTGAAAATCTGTTTATTTTAAAAGTGGTGCAAGTCCATTTTAGATTGGATTATTTTGACCGAATATATTACGGCAAAATTTAGCTGTATGGCAAAGCAAATGTGGCCGTTTCATATCATGACTGAAATCTAGGGTGTTTCTATCTATCTATCTTTTGATAATGAAAATCGGTGGTTGTACAATATTTCATAAATAATAAAAAGTATATCTTAATTTTGTGTTTCGATAATAATATGTTTGCTTCCAACACCGATTGTTCAGTACAGTGACAATGAAATAAATATCATTGATAACAAATGTTTGTTGTCAATGCAGTCAATTTTACCGTACAATCGGGATTTTGAAGTGGTAGCACTGGCAATCCGGAAAACCAGTTCCTTGTATATTCCCCAGGATTACTATAAAGTAATACGAAATTGTCTAAAACATAATAAATGTTTAATACATGAAATGAAACGCGGATATTTATTTTCAACTCAACCTCTGGAAAAAGCGGTTTTAAAAAGAAATAAAAATACCGATGGAGAAACCGTGAATTGTTTAACTATATGCTGGATCAGATTTACAAGGGATGCACCATACAAAATGTTCTACAAAAACTTTGATAGAACGAGATGCTGAATTTAAAATTATCGATTTACCGCTACAACGAGGAAGACCAAGTAATTTCAGAAATATAAAATTATATTTTATGCATGAAAAAATGAGATCTAGTACATCTGAAAAATGCAAGGACATGAGGGATTTATTACAATATATACTGTTCATCATAAACATTTTAAAATGTTAAATCCTGAATAAAATTAATTATACCTACGTATAAACTTAAAATGTATAATTTCATTGAAATTCTTAATAAAACTGAATTGGGTTTTTGTTATGTTATATTTTCTACAAGAATATTCTTTGTTTTGTTTCACTTTTTATCAAAAGAATAAAAAATTATTAATCATGGATAGTATTTTGTTTTTACTATTAGAAAGAACGCTTATGCAACTGAAATATTTCCCAATAAAATGAACGTTTACAATAATTCATTAACTTGAAAGTGAGGCAAGTCCATTTAATTATAATAAAACTCTTATTTTTTTAGTCAGCACTGTAAACACTATTAGATTATAAACTTACATTATCTGGTACCACAAAATATAAAAAAATATATTTATTAATACTTACCAATATTTTTAAATCTATTGAAATGCAAATCTTTAAATATCTCGCAATAACAAAAAATGGACTTGCTCCATTTTCAAAATAAACGGCTCTTATCATTAATTTTCTTTCAGCGCCCTTAAAGTTCAATTTTAAATTAAAGTGGAAATTGCAATTAAATTGCTTTGTATTAATTGCAATTAATATAAAGTTAATTTTTTTACTGAAACCAAGCGCATCTTTAAAAAAATATGAGAACTGAAAACAGAGTCGTTCAACATTAAATTTTATGGGCAGTACAGAATAATTTTCATAATTTATGATATCTCAAAGAATTATTTAACGAAAATGCCACGGATTCGTCGTAAGATTCAGTTTTTAGATTAGTTTAGTTTAGTTTTTAGATCAGATTAGTTTCACGAAGATTTAAATTATGTCCATAATCATAATTTATTTTTTTCGGTCTATAAATATATTTAAAAAAAATTAGTTGAAAAATTCAGTTTAAATTTTAGATAGTCCTTTGATCCTAAGGAATCACATTCTACAAATATTATTGATATTCCAACATTTAAATAAATAAATAAACGTTTCTATCTTCTGCGATCAAATCTCACAATCTTACAATTTTAGAAAAATCAACATTTTTACAATCTACGCCAAGCTTCAACCCTGGGAGATGATTAACTTATTTGAGACAGTCGATGAAGTGGTCTAAAATCGCCCATTTTTATAGAATAGAAATATTCAAATTTTCATAAATCGATGAGTTAATGAATGATTTAAGAGATTGGAATGCAATTCTTTTTATTTAAAATATTAGTCTCTCAAGATTAACTTCTTGTGAAATTTGACTCACAGAGCGGAGGATCTTTGTAAAAATTTAAAATTCGTAATACATCAGAGCATTTATAGACTCCATTTACACAAAATGTAATTCTTTATTTCATTTAGAACATATTTTTAACAGATATATGTCTATTATTAAAGGTATACAAAATAGCTGTTGGGGCCTGAATAGAATGGACGTCCTGTTAAACCATGTTTGTCTTAAATAAAACTGTTTTATTGAATTAGTAATATAGGCATTATGAAATACCATAGAAAGTTCCTTGCATTTACTCTTTAGAAAATATTATGTTTTATATTTATTTCATTTCATATAGACAAGTGCTACACTTTTATGCATTTAATATGTTTCATTCGGAACGATATTTAACTTATGTTTTAATTTGAGCTTTTTTCAATGTGATGGCAACACCTTAATGAAAGTTCATTTTTCCCATGCATGCATAACGTGCTCTTGCAGCTTAAGTTTTATTTTTATTTTAGGCGAAATAAATTGTTGAAAAAATAGAATTAAGTTATTTTTTTTAATTCATTAAAAATAGAAATTTAATTTATATGTTAAAACATTGGTATCCTTGAGAAGATTATTTTTTGAACTTCAATATGATGTAAAAATCAATTTAATGCTTTAGGAAGTAATAGCGGGGAAACGCCAAGATTTTACTTAATTTTTAATTAATTTAAATAGATAGAAAAAACAGCTTATTTTTAAATAAATATTTAAATATTTTTTATTTAAACATTAAACAAACAAATAAATATTTTTTAGAAACTTCATAATTGAAGGGTTTGCTACAAAAAGGATGTATCTCCAATTATGGGAATTTGGAGTTACATGTACTATCATGCTGTAAAATAAAAACTTGTTCGTTTGGTGCCAGAAATATATAGCTCTAATCATTAGTTCTCGCGTTAGCGATGGAACTCAAGTTAACTCAAGCGATGGAATTGTTTGCCTCATTAGTTTGTTGCAGTATAAAGGTAGATCCTGGTGCTACCGCCGGTTTTCTGCAAACTTGAATAATTGGAGTTACCTCTTTTTTGCAGTTTTTTACCTTCAATTCCAATTAATTTATGAAATATTAAAATTTAAAAACTTATAATTAAGCTAATTCTTGAAGATGTTATCTGGTTTTGAAAATTTTATGATCCTAATTAATTAGTGAAATATAAAATACACATAATTAAAACAAATTTAAGACTTCTGCTATTTAATTAAATATAACCTTAAGATCATGCCGACATTAAGATCATCACCCATGGGCCTCTTTAAATGTCATTATTTATTTCAAAGCGTAGCAACAGAAAAGGAATTAATTCATCAACTCTACCTGAGCAGCTGCAAATCCATAACTCCGATGCGATATTGATGTAAACAAACCGATACTGAATCCGGACGGTTGTCGAAATTGCTGCTCTTCGGTAGGATCAATGCGTAATTTATTAACTAACGGATTGGCGGAGTTGGGGATGTTGACTCTGATTAATTAGAAAATTACAAGCTGATTTTCGAATAAATTTTCCCTGCCGATTGTAATTCTGAATGAGAAAGTGCTTCTGAATTTTGTCGGCATTTATCAAAGTCTCTAAGCGTACAGTTAGCCATTTGAGACGCGGAAGTTCATTTTCATATTCAGAGTACATTGGTGCAGCCTTCTTATTCCGTTGTCAAAATAGATTACTTGTTGATTTATTAATCTTATACAAAGATTTAATATTATAAATTATAACTTCTTTTATTATCTAACAGAAGAAAATTTATAAATGATGCGTCATTTATCAGAAAATACAAGGTGTTATCAAAGTCTTCCCCACATTAAACCGCGGGAATGGTGTCCGGAAAATTTCTCATATACTATCTAGTAAAAGTGTTATCTCTGAAAACGCCTTTGATAGAAATGGCGAGCAATAGTTATGAAACATTAACCTTTAATATGAATTTAGCATTTTTATAGAAACTGTCTTGTAATCCATGGCGATTTTCTTGGTGTTTAATATCTGGCATTGTGTTAAAAGAACCCGAAAATCAAATTTGTGTTTTAGACACGTTTTCTCTCCACCGACTGAAGCAAAAATACGATGCAATACTATACTTGTAGTTGCAAAATCCCATACCAAATTTGATATATTTTACCCTTAACGGGGGAGGTGAAATTTTAGGACTTAACTGGGGAGATGCGGTCTACGAGACTGCATTTCATTTACACTCAAATTAAATTTTCTAATGAATGTATTAGTAGGAAAAGCTGCCAATATATTTTGCAGATATTTTTCTTGATATCTAGATATGTTTTAGAAATTTTTCAAAATATATTATCATTAAAAAAACTAAATGCATTAGAACATACATTTTCTTCTCAAATGACATGTTACAATAAATAATATTCTTGAAAAAAACATATTACTTTTTACTTTTTAAATCATATTTATTTTTACAGTATATGAAGGCATATAGAAGACAATATAATGTAAAATTCAACAATTATATGGGGAAAAAATGACAATGGGCAAAATTGGCCCTTTCTTTTTTATCGGCTTGTGTGACTTTCACATCACGGTTTTCTAGGGCATTTTAAACATACAGTTAAGAACTAATATAAAAAATCAACCTACAAATTCTGTATATATATCTCTTGGTATATTAATATGTTTTTAAAATTTTTCAAAATACATTATCACCAGAAAAATTAATTATGTTTGAACATACATATCAGAATCAGTTGAATGTGAACTTTCATTCAAAAACTCTTCTGTACAATTATCCTTATCACTAAAATCACTTTCTGCTTCATTTAAAAGTGCCTGGAGCACTGCTTCATAATAGGATCGGTAAATTGGATGATATTTCGGGGCCCAAATTTTAGCTCCATCTGCTAAGCCTTGTTCATCACTGGGACACTAACAGGGAGGTGCGGTCTTAGAGACCGCGCTCAAAATAATAACTGAAGCATCCGTTATTATTAGCATAGCAAAAAAGAATCCGTTGAAATCGGTTGAAAAGGTGCACGTGTATTGAAGATCACAAAACAGGAAGCTACAGGGTCAATCCATTCAATTGAGCTAAAAATAAAATAGGAGACACCGAAAATCCATCGCTAGTGGTCTCACAGACCGCAAGTCCCCAGTTAAGGGTTAAATCAATGTGTTTTTGAATTATCGCGTTTACTTATTTCTGAAAGTGCAGACAGACAGACAATCAACTCGAAGTCACATTTGGCACAAAATTTGTCAGGCGTCTACACTGTGTATGTTAAATCTGTGTACGGAATTTTATTAATCCTGCTCACTTGTTTCGTAATTATCATGTTAACTTATATCCGAACAACCGGACAGACGAACTTCCTCTGAAAAGATTTATTTACAATTTAATAGAAACATCAAAAATGGATGTGAAGACAGTTTATCAAATTTCAGCCGTCTTGCCGAAAACGTTTCTGATTTGTGTCTGTCAAAGGCATACGGATGGACAGACATTTTCTAAAAATTTTTTTGAAACGCGGGGAATCTAAAACGTGAAAATTCATGAAATTCTAAAGTTTGAATTTTTTGACGATTACTATACTTATTCTGTACTAAGTACCCGAGAAAGAAAAAAACTGTTGCAAAACACTATCATAATGTGGCATAGGCTTGTGTCAATATGCAGGGTTGTTATAATTAAAGTTCGCTTATTCAAGAGATTTTAGAGCCTCAGCTGTAAATGAACAAAATTTCAATAGTACATAGTACAAGTACAGCTCTCTATAAGAATTGGGAGAAAAAAATAATATTTTCATCAGTAGATGGAATTATGCCGATATCTAAGGCAATTTTTGCAAATCTTTTTATGGCAAACAAAATGAAAGGAATTTTATTTCACAGCTAGTAAAAGTACATTTTTGCAGATTCATTTTATTAATTTATGCAAATTAGATGCAACATGCAAAATTACATAATTTTAACAAACGCAAGCAGATCACATTTTATTCAAAATCTTTTTCAACTACAGTAGACTCCCGATTATCCGCGGGCGGGTTATCTGCGCCTGCCGCACTAAGTTTTTTTTTTTTTTCTTCCAAGCAAAGAGAAAATGCTTCCAAAGCAAGAAGCAAACACAAATGACTGATTTCTTCAAAAAGGTGTAGTTTTACAGTTATTCTTTTGTAATCACATAATACATTACAGTATTAAAACAGTACATATGTATTCATTTTTCTGTGTATCCTTGACGCCTCTCGTAGGTACAAAGCACTTTTCTGTTTTCATTAACAAAATGCATTTTAGGTTCGTTTTGAGTGATATACTAAAATATTAAGCGTTAGTTAAACATTTCCTGCTGTTTATTTTACGTTTTATTGTACATAAAACGATTTTTCAAAGTTGGAATGATTGTTTTCTCTTTTGCTATACCCGTTTTTAGCTTTTTTCGGATTATCCGCGATTTTTGTTATCCGCGGCGGCGGGGATTCCGCGGATAATCGGGAGTGCACTGTATGTAGAAATGAAAATAATGTGACAACTTCGAAACTCTGAAACGCAAATAATGAGTTGCAACAGGGAAGCTGTCTTCAAAATATCATTTTTATGCAAGATAATGCACCACCTCACGTAACTCGAACAGCTCGGATGTTCTTATAACACCATTTCACAAAAGATAGTATAGTAATTCATTTATTTTCAAATAATATGGCTATGATAGTCTGTATTCACACCATAACACTTTTGACTGTGGGCAATTTCGAAAGACTCTGTAGCTAAAGAGAGAATCGGAAGAACAGTATTAAACTTCCCATCCGTTCAATCCATAGGCCATTATACTATGTAGAAAAACACGCAGTTCTGAGAATGGAATGGGTGAGAGCAAATAAATGGCATGTTAATTGAGCATGCGTGATGCTGTTTCGTCGTTGCCGGGCGACATGTTTTATTTTTGTTGACGCAGATTACATCACATGAAATTATCTTTTTTTTCTATATTGTTTTGAGTCACAGATCTGACTCTAGATCTTTTTGAATTAACGAAATGTAATTTTACCAGATATGAGTTAAATTTTCCTTTATTTCGTTGTTTACGAAGAAAATCTGTAAAAATCACTACAGTATTGGGCAGCGCCACCTATTCGCAAAAATGTTAACCATTTTTTTTTTTTTCGATTTTTGCAAAGCGCATCATTTGTATTACATACTAGTGAAATTTTGTTTTCGCGGCTGTAGATCCTACTGAAAAAGAGAAATGATTAACTTTTATTATAAAGACGTTGATATAGTTTTTAATAAGCCTACTTAAAACAGTAAATTACTATAGGAGCATCTTTGGCAGACGAACAACATTCAGTTCATACAACATTTCGGATTCTAATTTCGAATGTATCAATATCTTTATACAAAGCCTATCTGCAGATAGAGCTGCGCATCCTCTTATATAGCCCCAAAATTGGCAGTGAACTGAAACGGCCTATTTGAATTCATGGAACTAAAACCTGCATTCAACTTTTCCATTCGTAGACATAAAATCATTAATTCCGTATTCATTGCGTTATCTGTTAGAGTAGCAACAATTTTAGAACACGATAATTTCATAATAAGGATTTTGTAATTATCGTGTTAAGTTAACAAATTAAATGGTTCTTTTCTGATAACTTTTTTAGTTGTCAAAAAAAAATCTTTATGATCATCTGGTATATGAAACCAAAACAATATGTAGAAATCTCAGAAGATTTATGAAATATTTCTTTCTTTTTTTTTAATTTTAGGTGTTCATACAATTCGTGTGCAATTATTTATATATATATATATATATATATATATATATATATATATATATATATATATATATATATATATATATATATATATATATATATATATATATATATATATATATATATATATATATATATATATATATATATATATATATATATATATATATATATATATATTTAGTTTAATGTTTGTTTCCCTGAATTTTTTTTTAATATCTACATTTTTGTCCGATCTTAATGTTAATTAAAATATGACGATAAAGTGTATGACGCTTTTATTTCTTCGTATTTAAATATTATTATAATCGTATTAATATATAAAGTACAGAAGAAGTATTGTAATTATCAAAAAATATTAAATAATATTCATCAAATAATATTAAATTAATTTCTCAATAACCTGTAAGTATACTTAGGGTTGCGGTCTTTGGATTGCAAGTGATTAATATTTACTTTCTCTTATGCATAGCATGGAGAATGTTTAGTAATCGTCAAAAAATTCGAACGAATCTCCACGTTTTAGATCTCTCTGAGTTCGAGAAACACATTTTTTGAAAATGTCCATCTGTCTGTCTGTCTGCGATGAAGATAACTCAAAACCACTTTGAGCTAGATCAATAAAATTTGATATATGGACCAAATATGTATATTTCTATCAAACTCTAAATCAAATCCATTCACAAATAATTTGTCTGACTGTTAGAGTATAAATGAAACCCCCAAACGAAAGAAACTAGGAAAGAAAATTTGACACAAATGTCGAGGATCCGTAATATAGGTTCTTATGAAAGTTTAGTCAAAGTTGTCTGTCTGCAGATTTGTACGGTCGTATGCATTTAAACGTAATAACACATAAACGGAATGCCTTAAATCAATAAAGGTTTGTTATTGTGTAGTCACACAATGAGCTGTGGTTTCGTATCAAATTAGTAGATTCACACTGAAGTTTCTGTTGTTCGGTAATGCCATACAAGGCATTCCCTGCCTTATACAAGCTTTATAATTTCATGTGAGTGGAGATGGGGGATATGACTTTTATTGGTGAGTATGCGACAATGCTTTGGGCCTAGTTTGGTCATATTAACGTTCGTTTTAAGGCTAGGTCAGTTTTGGGACGGGCCGCGTCATTTTGAACCTTTGTCAGATAACGAGGATGAAACCTGAGCCGGAACCTCTCTACAAATTCCACGCCACACAAGTGGGAGGACATTTGGCTCCGACGGATTTAATGTCGCCAAATCCGTTTACACGACGGTTCTTTAATGGAACAAGGTCTCGAACTTGAAACCAGCCGGTTCCGAAGCGAAGACCTTAGGCCAACGCGGCCAGAGAATGTTTTGGACCGGACATTACCGCTGGTTTTGCTACATATTCCGAAAATTTTGTCTTCGGAAAAAGATATTTGCACTATCTTAAAACTTTAAAGCCAACTTTTTAATGATGCAAATCTCATTTTTGTGCAATTTTTTTCCCAAATTATTATAAATTTTTGTAATTTAATTCTGCGCTCAATATGTAATAAATTTTTTATCTTTTATGAGGATATTCAATCAAAGTAAATTGTTTCATATAACTATTCAAACTCATGCTTTGTTAAGGCTCAAATAAAGATAATTATTTAAATCGTTCGTTCAGAGCTAGAATTATCAGTTCCCGCATTTATTTCATACTATTGTTCGCCCACGGATTCTAAAACCCTCCTCTTTTTTGCGTATGCGCTTGGATGGGTTTAATTCAACAAAGTAGGGGTGAGAAGACGAAAGGAGGAGATGTTTAAATTTAGCAATACTGTGAATTCAGGAAATGTGCTCATCTTTCCATGCCCCACCCCTCGATGGGATAGAATCGTCGAAAAGTGGTCGTCTCAGGATACTGAAATGAACAATATATACACTTTTTAACCAGCAAAAGCAGTTATTAGCTGAAAACTAAACTTTCAACTTACTTTTACGTTCTTTCTCTTTACTACAACAAACTTTTAGCTTTCAACTTAGAAGACAATTTCCATTCAATTAATCTTTTTCAGTCTTATTTAATAAAGTGATAATTTTAATTAATACAATCCATTTATTGATAACCGTATATTCAAGCATTCAAGATGTCGCCAAAAGGCGGACATTTTTTAAAATAATTTGAACTTTATGAATATAATGTTATACAAGACAACTGCAAATATTACAAGGGGCTGTAATTTTCATAAGATCAACGGCAGAAAGAAACAGTTTGAAAATATAATAGTCACCTATATGACTTCTATATGACATTCATATGGTAATCCAATTCATTATTATGAAGAAGTTTACATTTGTATTCAAATATTTTCTCTGTATATTATTTATAAAATTTTTATAGTTATTCGAAATCGGTGCAATTCTTTTGAAATAATTGGTTTGTATGGTAGAAACTATCTAAAAAAAGATTAGAAATATTACCCTGAAAGTTTTTTAAAACATATTTTTTCGAAATATAGCTTAAAAATTACTTAATATCTTGGATTCTATGGCTTCACCCGAAGAGAAAACAAACAGTGTTTTTTTTTTTTTTTAATTGACATATTAAATTTTATGATGCTGATCAAAAAAGGTTTAACATTCCACATTCTAAAGGAACCATCTGAAAAAAATTACTATTATTTATTTATATTTATGTGTATATAAATTGTTTCACTATGTTACAACCTCGAACATTGACTCTCTCATGGATCAGTCAGATGTTACCTTCATTTCGGACAGAATAATTCCTGCTACTCCAAACGATTGATGACGAATTAAATCGAAGCTTAAATTGTAGATATAATTGCGCCCATATAATCCGAATGAATCTGAATTACAGCATACGATATTAAATCTACATTGTCTCTGGGATTATTTTATCGTATAAAATCAGTTGTATCAGTCTGAAAAACTAATCTCATCCATCATCAAATATATGCTACTGATACTGACTGCTTTGATAAATAACATGAAAGGAGAAGGATATATATATTTCTGTGTTCATGATTTAATCAAAATTCTCTGTAATTAAAGTTCTATTATTTTAATTGCCTTAATTAAGTTCTCTTTATATTGTGCTTAGAAGCTTTCTTATTAAAGCAATCCCATAAAGTCAGGCGTTGTTACAAACGCAAATATCTGGTTTGTCTATCTTCTAGATTTCGCGATTTTGTCTAACTTTACTTTCTTATTTGTTTTGTAAACTATGCAGATCTTAAACAGAATATTTCTTCTTTAGCTTTAAAAAAATGGAAAAAAAATCCATCGATTAGCTATTTTGTGAAAAAAAAGATTTGAATTTAATGGGAATAATGTAATCTATTCTTGGAAATCAGGCAAAAAAAAAAAATATTTTTGAAAAAGTCAAAATTGAGCGAATATTTGTACGATTGTGAAATTGATATCATTAGAAAGATAAATTTAAAAAAATTTCAAGTGATGTAAAATTTCATTTTTGTACGATAATATATTCAAAAAATAGTGCAGAAACGTCAAATTACAGCGTAATTTTTAATTCATTAAAATTTCAAAAAAATATATCCAAGATGCACATACTCACCCTCCATATACGAGCCATATTTGGTAGTTATAGGTGAACCATTCATTTTTATTATTAGCATAGATATAAATGAATGCGTATAGATGAATGGAGGATCTTGCTGAGTTTTAAGCAAGCTTTATCGAGAAAATTTAAAATGTTAGCTAATTACTATTATCTCAACTCATAATGAATGATATCAAAGTCGATATAACTTCTAAAATGAAACCAAAATAAATTATCTGAATCGGATAATACCAATCCACATACAAAATAAAATTCTCATAAAATAGTTTGAGTTACCGCTGTCACATGTAAATATCTCGCACTACATAAAACAGTAGGGCATTTCTCGAAAAGCTGACATATTGAATATATTTTTCTGAATATATAGGTTAAATAAGTATGTATTTCAATACTTTAATCTACAAGGAAAACAATACTAAAGCGTGAACTTTATATTTACAAAAAAAATAGCAGAAGAAGTTAAACTGAATCATAAAAAAGAAAATTTTATTTCCGCTTCTCCCTAGACATTCCTTTCACTTTTTCGAAATATTCAGATGAGATTTAGATGTATGCACAAAATTGCCATTCCTCAAGGTGAAAAAGAAAAAGAAAAAAAACATCTGCGAAAGTTCTAGGAGATACAAAGGCTTCCCGATTATATTCACGCAACATACGAAGCAGCTGCGTATCTTCTTTGTTGAGAAAGTGACACGTGGTTTCTAAACATCAACTGCATCTGACAGAATGTCAAAAGAAAAATATAAACTTAGTATTCTGTATGAAGGATCTGGCAACATCGAAAGGCTGTCTTTCTGTAGAGGATTTGGTCTCAAAGGGCCATGGTTTATTGCAGTAGAATACTCTTGGAAATAAGATCCGTTAGCGAATTTAAATAAACAAAAACAAATAAAATGATTTTATTACAGGATAGTTTTAGAATCTTTTTGAATTTATTTCCTTATTTTTTTTTTTTTGAAAGCAGGAACAATAAGGCGAAAATAATAACAACAATTTTTTTAAACAAAAAGAACCCGCCTTTATCAATGTATGGAAAAGACCGAAATGATTGAAATTAAAACAAAATCATAAAAATCTTAAAGCGTAGATAGATACTCTATGGGAAAACTATAATTCTAATCGTATCCAGAACACATTTTCGAGTTTCGTGAAATGTTGAGAAATACTGTTTCTTGCAACTTGTTGTGGTTTGAATTCCTTATAGTATTTCCACAAGTGTCCCATGTTTTTATGATTTTATTCTGACCGCCGTATTTTGTTTTAAATTATTTTCTATTTTTTAATTCAGCTATAAAAATGTTTTATAACATATTTTTTATTAAAAAAAATAATCTAGTTTCAATGTTTTACCTTAAATCTCATTAACACATTTCCAACAATTTGACGCATGATGCAATTAGATAATATGATGTTAAAAGGTTTACAAAAGGGTTTTCCTTAAAATTAACTTATTAGTTGTTTTGATTTTTCTTAAAATAACATATTGGTTAGTTTGATTTTTCCTTAAAATTACTTTACCTTATTAGTTAAATTGGTTTTCTTTAAAATAGATTGATTATTGTTTAAATACGTTTTATTTAAATTTAACCTGTTAGTTAGTTAATATAATTAGTAACTTATTAATTATTTTATAATAACCTAGTAATCAGTTTTCCTAAAAATTACCTTACTTTATTAGTTAAGTTGGTTTTTTTAAATACCGTCATATTATTGCTTAAAATATATTTTATTTAAATTTAATATGTTGGTCAAATTAGTTTTCTTTAAAATTACTTTACCTTATTAGTTAAATTGGTTTTCTTTAAAATAGCCTCATATTATTGTTTAAATCGGTTTTGTTTAAAATTAACTATTGGTCATATTTTTTTTCCTTAAAATCATCTTATCTCATTGAATAAAGTAATTTTTCTTAGCATTATCTAGCATAATTGATTGAATTTGTTTTCTATAAAATTACCTTTCCTTATTAGTTGAATAGTTTTTCTTTAAAATTGCTTTACCTTAGTTAAAATAGTTTTTCTTAAGATTTCCTCACATTATTAATTAAATTGATATTCCTTATTATTACCTTTCCTTATTATTTAAATTATTTTTCCTTAAAATTGCCTTACTTTATAAGTTAAAAGGGTTTTCCTGAAAATTACCTTTCCTTATTAGTTAAATAGTTTTTGTTTAAAATTGTCTTATCTTATTAGATAAATTTCTTTAAGATTTCCTCACATCATTAGTTACATGGATGTTTCTTAAAATTGCCTTGCCTTATTAGTTAAATTGTTATTCCTCAAAATTTCCTAATTTTATTGATTTAATTATTTTTCCTTAAAATTTCCTTGCCTTATTAGTTTTATTCGTTTTCCTTAAAATTATCTTACCTTATAGATTAAATTCCTTTCCGTTAAAATTACCACAGGTTATTGGTTTAAATTAGTTTTTCTTCAAAGTACTTTATCTTAAAATTCTTGCTTGACTTTTCTAAAATGTATTTATTTGTCCAACATTTGTCGCCATTTATGTCAATTGCTAGCTTTCATTACAATCCTATACCTCTCAAAATTCGTAATCAATTTGTATAAGGATTATGATTCAACTAGTATGTCACTTGAATTATGTTTACCTTAAGGTAATTCGCTAATTATTATACGGCGACGATTGAATTATGAATATCCTAAGGGCTGGTCGCCTGTCTCATTACATAAATGAGAAAAGGGATTATCATTTGATTATGACGTATGGTATTTTTTCTTCAATAGTTTTCCTGTGTCATAAGTGGCATATATTAGAATTTTAACTTTTTGTGATCATTAAATACTTTGCAAGTGATTAGAATTTTGACTTTTTGTGATCATTAAATGCTCTGCAAGTGATTAGAATTATACCTATTTCTGTAACATCAAATGTGTGATTAGCCATTTCAAGAAAAATTTAAACACAGAAACTTCATAACGGCCTTTACTGTTTACCTTTACTTAGTTTTTCATGTAATTTGAAATAAATTAATTTCATGTATTTTTAAACTGAAAAGATCTTTTTTTAATGTTCATCACTATCATTTTCTAAATTGGTTTTCAATGTATTTTGAAATGAATCAATTTCATGTATTTTTAAACTCAAAAGCTCTTTTTTAATGTTCATTATAAATTTTCAAGAAGAAAAATAATTTTTACACTCAAAGAAATATTTAATGAATATTTGGATATTAAACTGATATTAATTCTTGCGAGCAATCACAATATTTTGCTAATAGCTCAAATTAAGATAAAATTTAACCTTTAGACGGCGGTGGAAACGGGTTTCTTTCATTTTTTCTATTTATTTCAAAAGTAGATAATAAATATTTATTGCTAAATTTTCTGAAATCTTCAGTTTTAAAGTATTCTTAAAGTTTTTCAGAGCTATGATAAAATACAAAAATAAGTTAGGTATATATTCAAACCAAATTATTTCTGATCTAAATCTGAAAAATGTTAATATTTAAGTATTTGGAAGATTAAATACTTTTAGAACATTTTATAATTAATTTGCCATGAATAAAATGCCAAAAGAAGAAGACTTATATTTAAAAACTTATTCAATGATTTTTGGAATCTTGTCATTTGAAATAGAATTATTTATTTTTTCAAATATATAAAATGCTTCAGAGTTTTCTTTCCGTTTTCGAAAGCAATTGCATTCTAATAAATTTTGTTCCCAACAGATATGCTTAAAAAAGACATTTTTTTTTTTCAAAATTAATTATTTATTTTGGAAATTGTATAAATACTTGGACCAAAATTATAGGCATATAAAATTTTGATGAGGTATTGGTTTCTAGAGGTATTGTTTCTAAAGTCATGACAGCATATACATATTGAGGCAAGACAAGCTCGGCAAAGCAAAATAGTGGGCCAAAAGAGAAGCTAAGTGAAAAAGACCGATGGGTATTGAAGCAGATTGTAATGTCTGAAAAGCGAACAACTGCACCAAAAGTGATCTAAAAGCTCAATACTCATTTGTATTCTCCAGTGTCAGTGATTACAATTAGAAGACACCTTCATAAACAGAACATTTATGGCAGAGCAACCATTCCCAAGCCAATTGTCACAGATTTTAATGGTAAATGTCGTCTACAGTGGTGTCACACTCACAAAACTTGGTCGATTGATAAGTGGAAGAAAGTAATAGGGTCTGACGAATCGTGTTTCACTCTTTTCCCTACAACAGATTCATTGTATCCTTCCAACTGCCAAGCATGGAAGTGGATCTGTCATGATATGGGAAGCCATGTCGTGATTTTCTGCTGGATCAATCGTAATCCTGAAAGGAAGGATCACTTTCGAGAAATATCGAGAAATTTAAACTGACCAGGTCCATCCTACGATACAAACTTTGTTTCCTGCAAGAGATGGAATTTTCCAGGAAGATAATGCACCTTTCCATGCGGCGAGACTTGTCCAATAATGGTTTGATGAACACGAGGATGAAGTTAAACAACTACCGCAGTCACAGACCTCTAAATAATTGAACCGTTATGGTCTATTTTAGAGCGTTCAATACAGAATCGATATCCTCCATCGGCCTCTCTCCCAGAACTTTCACAATATCTCCAGGAAGAACGGTACAATATTCCTCTAAATACTATCGAACACTTGTATAAACTGATTCTTAGGCAAATACAAGCTGTATTACATTCCAAAGGCGGTTCTACACCATACAAATAAAGGATTCTTTATAAATCTAAGGTGTTACCATTATTTTGATAACCACTTGTAAGTACACAATGGAGGGGACAACACTACTACTAGTCCTTCGCTTGATTTTACTACATTCTGTTTTTCATTCGAAATTTCTGTGTACAGTATTTCATGACAGATGCTTTTCGCAACAAAACTAATCCCATAAAAATATTTGAATAAATTTTTGAATTACTAAAACAGAAGAAAATTGTTTATTGAGTACTTTCACTCTTGAATTGTATACAACAAATGAGAAATATTCATTAATTGACAAAAATCTTTAGTGTGGAATTTATTTTTCGAATAACAAAATATTTCTAGAATAAACAAAATATGACATGTGTCTATAAAAAGATTTCCGGAAGGTTCTCTTAGAATAGTTTTCTGAATTCCTTAAAAGAGAAAATTGTTCTTTCAAAATTTTCACTCTTTTTCAGTTCAAATCATTTAATATTCCAAACTGAAAAAAAAATCAAAAGCAATTATTTTCTATTTCACGCAGTTCTGAAAGTAAGGAAAAAATGGTCCAAATTATTTTTGTTATTTAAACAAACATATCAATTCTGTTTTCTGTTTTCAATTCTGTTTCTGTTTTCATATTAATTCTAATAAACAGTTTATCATATATTCCCTTATTTTTATTAAAATATAGTAATATGATTTTCAGAAAAATACAGTTGTAAAAAAAAGCAAATTAATTCTGTGATTAAAACGTAAGAACCATGATTGAAAAACTGGAGAATTTAATTTTCTCGACAAATATTTCATAAACAAAATTCTTAGAGATTTAATTATTCATTACGAATTGATATGGCTTATTAAATGTTTTGCTCTGATTAAAAATAACATGGAAATAAAACTTTTAATTTTATTATAATTTTTTGGGCAAAGTAATTTAAAATCTCCCTATTTTTTTATACTATCAGAATTACTTTCACAGTGATGCCACTTTCAAAATAGTAATTTAAATAAGAAATACCTATTTATCCTTCCAGATAATTTAATTGGATTAGATTTTGTATATATTAATTATTATTCATTGATTCTTTTGTGCATTAATGTATGCGTAATGTATCAAAGTAAATTTTTTTATTGAACTTTTGAATAATTCGAAAACCGATCAGCTTTAATACTTCATGGAAAAAAAACAGGAATTCACCTGTTTTGTATATCATGAATTTACAAAGAACCCAAGATCGAAATTGTTTAACTTTAAATTTTTTTTTCTAAGAGGTTTTTTTTCCTGTTCTCTGCATTCTCAAGCAGTTTTTTAATATGATAATGAATTTAAGTTTTCACACTAGATATTTTGTAAAATCTTTAGCTTTGGCAAGAAAAAAACTCGTTTTCTTTAATTATCGAAAATCGTGCGGAATAGAGTAGTGAATCTAGAATGTCCATTTTGGCCTAAGCATTAAAATTCAACATAAAATTATGTCTTCGAAGCATACTAGCATAGATTCGTAAAATCGTTACCGTAATTATATACATGCTTTTTGAGATATCTACATTATGTTGTTATTGTTTTGGAATATCTACATTATTGGTGGTTTTGCTATAAGGTTTTTAGTCTTTTATTTTCTCCTATATGAAGTAGACGGAGAGAAAATATTTTAATAGTCAAAAATGTGAATTAGAACTTGATCTGATTCTGGGAAACCTGAAACACGGAAATATCTTAAATTAAGTGTTAAGATATTTCTCCACGTTTCAGCCTCCCCCCCCCTCCCTGAATCAGAAAAACACATTTTTGGAATTTCTTCTGTCACTGAATGTGCTAGCTAAGAAACAGTGTAAGGTAGTCAGATGAAATTTCGAATAGATTGCTAACACTAAAAATTAGGTGGATGAAATTTCGAATACGATGCTTACATCAAATTAATATTTTAGAAGGGTAAAAAAATAATTTTCTTATGAGCTTCTGTGACTGTACAGAACGGAGTATTGCATCTAGCAACTGATGCGCATTTTGGCTGTAGCACTGAAATTTTACAAAGTGTCTCTTAGAAAGGTAAAAAAAATAATTTTCTTATGAGCTTCTGTGACTGTACAGAACGGAGTATTGCATCTAGCAACTGATGCGCATTTTGGCTGTAGCACTGAAATTTTACAAAGTATCTCTTAGAAAGGTAAAAAAAATAATTTTCTTATGAGCTTCTGTGACTGTACAGAACGGAGTATTGCATCTAGCAACTGATGCGCATTTTGGCTGTAGCACTGAAATTTTACAAAGTATCTCTTAGAAAGGTAAAAAAAATAATTTTCTTATGAGCTTCTGTGACTGTACAGAACGGAGTATTGCATCTAGCAACTGATGCGCATTTTGGCTGAAGCACTGAAATTTTACAAAGTGTCTCTTAGAAAGGTAAAAAAAATAATTTTCTTATGAGCGTCTGTGACTGTACAGAATGGAGTATTGCATCTAGCAACTGATGCGCATTTTGGCTGAAGCACTGAAATTTTACAAAGTGTATCTTAGAAAGGTAAAAAAAATAATTTTCTTATGAGCTTTTGTGACTGTACAGAATGGAGTATTGCATCTAGCAACTGATGCGCATTTTGGCTGAAGCACTGAAATTCTAAAAAGTGTCTCTTAGCAAGGAAAAAAAATAATTTTCTTATGGGCGTCTGTGACTGTACAGAATGGAGTATTGCATCTAGCAACTGATGCGCATTTTGGCTGAAGCACTGAAATTTTACAAAGTGTCTCTTAGCAAAATTAAAAAAATAATTTTCTTATGGGCGTCTGTGACTGTACAGAATGGAGTATTGCATCTAGCAACTGATGCGCATTTTGGCTGAAGCACTGAAATTCTAAAAAGTGTCTCTTAGCAAGGAAAAAAAATAATTTTCTTATGAGCTTTTGTGACTGTACAGAATGGAGTATTGCATCTAGCAACTGATGCGCATTTTGGCTGAAGCACTGAAATTCTAAAAAGTGTCTCTTAGCAAGGAAAAAAAATAATTTTCTTATGGGCGTCTGTGACTGTACAGAATGGAGTATTGCATCTAGCAACTGATGCGCATTTTGGCTGAAGCACTGAAATTTTACAAAGTGTCTCTTAGCAAAATTAAAAAAATAATTTTCTTATGGGCGTCTGTGACTGTACAGAATGGAGTATTGCATCTAGCAACTGATGCGCATTTTGGCTGAAGCACTGAAATTCTAAAAAGTGTCTCTTAGCAAGGAAAAAAAATAATTTTCTTATGAGCTTTTGTGACTGTACAGAATGGAGTATTGCATCTAGCAACTGATGCATATTTTGGTTGAAGCACTTTATAATATTCCATCTTTCTATCTATGGCTATGAATTAATCGTGATTTGAAGGTATGGTACCAACACAAAAGACGCTGTTTACAGGTTTACACTTAGGAAAAGTGAAATTAAGCCTTCTAATTCAATGTATTTTAAAGTTAATATCTGAAAGACCAAACTTCACTCGGCATTTTTTTTCGTAAAATTGTTTTTATAATTAATTAATTTATTTGTTTTTAAATATTTAGATACGAATCACATGCTCAATACATATGAATATTTTTCAATCTTAACTACATATCAACTGGTCATTTAAATAAAAAAGAAATCATGAATGCTTTTAGTTTAACAGGTTATTTGTAACAATCTGCTATATTACAGTATTCACTTTACAGTTTATCTGTCCTTTTACATTTTTGAACTTGCATCCAGTTTTTACCACGGTGAAATCTATTCCGAGATGGCGCGATATGACATTCACAGCATGAGCGCAAATAGAAAAAGAATCTAATAGTTAGTTATTAAAAAAAAGGTTTTTTCTTATGTGTGTGCATAAAATCCCCTTTTTTCAAGAAAGAAACCTATATAAATAAACTTAAAAAGCAAAATATTAAATAAAAATACATAGGTAAATAGATAAAGCAACAAGCGTGATTCGAACCGAAAATCAGCAACACAAGCATCATTCTGCTGCTCTGAGTATTACACTGCACTTCCCGCATAACGAACTGGAAGTTGAATATACTTATTCTAGTAGTTAGTTATAAAATAATTGTGCTTGTTTAAAATCTCATTTATTCACAAAAGACAACTATATTGTTACGAAATATCCTGGGGTTCGTTTGGATAGTGGGGGTTATATGGTGTGAAGAACGCTCAATCACCAGGCGGCAGTAGAAAATAAAACAACGACGTTTATTTACACGAAGACACACAGGACAACACAAAGACGACAACTATATACAGCACAGAAGACGATTATCTTCAGCCGAGACGTGCAGCATACAAAACAGCAGCATACAACAGACTCTACTGCATACAGTAGAACACAGCTTAGTTCAGCACTAGCTTCACTCCGGCGCTGCTCCGCTTATCTCTGGAAGGTCAGTTCTTTACCGTCGGTTCCGACTACTCTTCGACTTCACTGGTCCACGACCACTCTTCTCTGTAGCTTCCGACTACTCAATTCACCACTCGACTCACCACTGGTTCGCGACTGCCCGGCAGCTGCGGGTGTTTCCTTTTATAGGTCTCAGGAGGCAGAGCTAGAAGCCTCTCAACCAATCAGGAACGTTCGAGGCGTATATCCGTTCCTACATGACGGATCGGGAAAATTCTCGATGTTTCGGGTATAATCTATATTGGCGCCAAAGTCGCCAAATTCGTCACCAAGTCGCCAAATGGTCACCAAGTTTGTCGCCAAGCTCTGGGACCTCCCATGGAACCAACTATGCTGGAAAGCCGCATCACAGATTCGTAACAATATAGATAAGATTAAAAAGCAAAACTCTATCTAAATATAAAATTTGATTCAAATCGTAGAGCCGTTTCCGAGATACACGAAATAAATAAATAAATTTATATAGATACAAAAAAGGCTCTTTAAAGTTATAATATAGAAAAACAGGCATAATTTCAAATATATGTTTTTCGGTCTTAGAGAGGTTTAAAAAGTATGGATTCATTAAAAGCTAAAATATTACTTTTTTCTCTTTGTTAACAAGAAAGTAAACGTATGCTTGTTGACATGCGCAGAAACATCTGTCATCTGATTGCCACGTAGCAAAGAGTTATTCCATTTTTCAACCTAACTTATCGTTAAAGCTAGGTTTAGTTAATCTACGTCTAGTTCATTTATCTCGCTCAGTTTGTCCTGGTAAAACGGCGCTAGTTAATGGTCCTTATACGCTTACGCAAGCAGCATGATTTATGCTAATGCGCAGTCATCTGAACAAAGCAGCATGTTTTTAAGCTTTAATTGCTTTCCTTTAACAGTTAAAAAAGAAATGACTTAGATCTCATTAACGGAAATTAGTTGACGCGACAATAAATGGATTCTTTTTATTTTTGTTTTATTCATTTTAGTACCTTTGAAACGACATTACAAACCAGTTCAGAAATTTTTAAAAAAATCAAGAAATAAACTGTAGTTTTGTTTTCTTGAATTCAATGTATACATTAAAATGTACTGGAAAGCCAAAAAATACGACCTCGTTAATGAATTTCCACACTTCAGATGTGCCTCAGTTCAAATAAGCCTTTTTTAATTTTTTTTTTTTTTTTTTTTTTTTTTTTTGTATTTGAAGTATACAAAGAGTAAACATTGCAATTTCCAGAAAAAAAAAATAGAATGTTAGGTTTAATGTATTTCTATCTTTTAGTTACCCCAGAAACCGAAAAACACATTTTTATTATATATGTTTGTTTCTGAACACGATAGATCAAAAATAATTTGAAATAGATAAGTGAAATTTAGTCAATGGTCTTTTCACTATATTTGTAGATTTCTATCAATTTTCCAGCAAAATCCATTCTCAAGAAATTTGTCAGTCAAATACTGTTTAGCATGATAACTAAAAAACGAAAGGAGCAAGATGGAAAAGATTTGGTACGCAGATATATCATCATAAGTGTACATCTGTGTCAAATTTGGGAAAAATCCGATGGGTTTTCCCCTTAAAATTAAAGTGTATTTCCAACAATTTTGATGCAAAGGAAATTCGAAATATTTCATGATTCAACTGGGTTACTTTTATTCCATAAGAAATTTGTTGCAGAAATGTATAAACTTAGTGGAATATTTATATTGTTGATAAATCTAATGTTGCTTCCCAGCACAATTAGTTGTGTCGCAGAAAAGATAGTTTTACGAATAGTTCTATTGGATACTGATAAGATGCCGGATCAATGACTACGGGCTTGGTAACAAACTTGGCGACCATTTGGTAACTTGACGCCGAATTTGGGGAATTTAGTGGCAAAATGGATGATACTAGATTCTTCAGGAATTTTGGCGATAGAACCAATAGGAGGCGAATTATATTGATTGTTCGAGAGCTGTGTCCTGATCCGAATGCCATAAGAGGCCATCAGATTAAGCCAAAGTTAGTCGTAAAGTGAATGTGTGTTGAGTCAGCAACGAATTAGATAGATCAGTCCGGAGAAGCGCAAGCGTTGAGTGGAACTCAGGCAATTAGTAGATTGAGAATTGAGCCTTGTGTTAAATCTTGGAGATAAATATTGCAGCAGCATCGAGTCGTGTGTGGAGTAGCTAGTCTTATAATAGTGAGTCGGCAGTTTAGTAGGGCTAAAGTGAGGAAAGAATGGTGAATAGCAGGCGTTTGGAGAGATCTTAGTGAGTAGCTACTTGGATTCTCTCTTCTTGCTGAGTTCTGTATGGTCGCTTTGTATGCTATAGTGGTTTATACTATTGTAAATACTACTGTGTATTGCTTGTGTACGTATTCGGTGTGTATTTATCGTCTATATATTCCTGTCTTCATGATAATAAACGTTGTTAATTTTTATTGAAGTCTGTGTCACCATACACCCACTACATAGAACCCATCGAATTTAGAGGAATTATTCGTTACAATATCTATCACCATTAATGTATAAATTCCGGCATTCTATAAGAATAAATAGGTATTTTATAGAATGGAACATAAGGAAAACTAGCTGGAAAAGTATGAAATAATTAAATATTTCACACATTCCCTAAGAATTCTGTAAAATACCAAGGGCAAATTGGTAAAATACGAAATCTAACTCTGATGCGATTAAAAATGCCTGTTTCACAAAACATGAATGACATTACATACGATGATGGATTAAAATAATATAATGATCACATTTTTACTAAAGAAATTACTATTTCAACTGCCTATTGTGCATCCTTAAAATTAACTAGTGATGCCATATGTGCACAAAGTGTGGTAAAAAAACTTCATATTTCCTGTGATGATGGTAAAGGGTGTTAAATCTATATTTTGGCCACTCTCTGATTTTAAATTAATTGACTTAATAAATAATAGTGATATTATGACCTTTATACATACTTTACCAAATAACATTTGTCGTTCTAAAGAATTCCTGAGCATTACATATAACACGTAGAGAAAATGTATATGTTTGGCTATATTAACGTCTCGTTTTAAAACAACACTAGGGCCATTTGGGGACGGACCTCATAATTTTGAACTGTGGTCAGATGACGAGGGTGACACCTGAGCGGGCACCCCTATCCAAACTTCCAAACCACGCCAGCCGGAGAGAAAGTGTATAATAGTTCTCTTTTTTCATATTTTGTCTAAAAACGCCAGGAATTCGATAAAATATCTTTCTTTCGAATGCTGAAGTTTCATACATTGTTAGTAACATTCTTATCTTAACCATCTTATCTGAACCAACTGAAGTCTTATTCTTAACCAAATTCTTATTTCGTATGAAAAATTATCCAAAATAATAAATAGATTGCCACGTATTCATTTGTATTTCCAAATAATATTTAAAGTAGTGCAGCACATTTTAGACACGCTCATTTCACCTCAAATAGCATAAAAATAAGCATAATCATTTATATAAATAAGCTTCATAGCTTCATTCCTTGTTCAAATAAAGATTGAGGTACCTTATTGGCACAAGATGTACGATATCTCAACCGTGTTGATCAATATTCAGAATGTCGGTCCATAGCATGAAGATATTGGAACGATATTAATGAGCATGTTGTGCTTGCTATTGGGGGAAAATTGGTAAGACTTCAAGGATATTCATTCGATTCACTTTATTTTCTTTTCCTGCAAGAACGGGTTTTTTTTCATAATTTTTTCCTACTTAATCATAACACATAATTATTAAAATATTTTTTCAAGCTGAAGATGATATATAATGTGGAAATTAATGAAATATTCTTTGTGGATAGCTCCTAATATTAATAAGTTTTATGTTTCTTAAATGGTAATATAACTGTGGATGGGGCGTGTACATGACTTACGACCGCATATTTTGTAATTGAAGTTAAGTAAGTATTAATAATCGTAATATTTCCATCGGAAAATATATTGTAGCGGAACATTTCGCTAAAATCAATGAGTTCGCTATAGTGTTGGTGTTGGTGTTGGGGTGGGGGCGTATGGTGACAAAATCAGCTGGCGTCAATAATAAATAACAATGTTTATTGGCACAAAGGCACGAATACATAGACGACAAATGTATAGCCAAGACGCATACAAGCAATATGCAACAGCATATACAACAAACAGCAGCCCACAAGTAATAAGTGTTGCTTTAAATGGGACGTTAATATAACTAAACTAAACTAAACTAAACCCACAAGTAATAACCTAGTTAACCATAAACTAGTCACAACAGCATACATAGAAGCCAGACAGAACTCAGGAGGAATAGTGAATCCACGAACCTATTCACTAATGTCGTACAAACGCCTGCTATTATCCACTGTCTCTTCCTTTAGTTGTACTTAACAGTCAACTCACTACTTTATAAGTATCTACAAACTCAATACTGCTTCAATACTTATCTCCAAGACTCGGCGCACGTCTCGATCCATTAATCGCTTGAGCTCACTCAACGCTTGCGCTTCACTGGACTGATCCAACTAATTCGTTTCTGAATAGCTGTATGACCGACTTCGGTTTGGTTTGCTGGTCTTTTATATCTTCCGGAATAGGGCACAGAAGGTTCTTGAACAATCAAGTATAATTCGTCTCCTATCAGTCCTATCGACAAAATTTCTGAAGATTCTAGTATCATCCATTTTACAGCAAAAGTTGCCAAATTTGTCGCCAAGACTGGGGGATGATACGACTGGCTCTGGCTTGGTTTGCCGGGCTTTTTTAGCTTTCGAAGTAAGGCAAAGAAGGTTCTTGAATAATCAAGCATAATTCAAGCATAATAGTCCTATCTCCAAATTTTCTAAAGATTCTAATATCCTTCCTTTTGTCACCAATGTCGCCAAATGGTTTCCATGTTTGTCATCAAGCCCGGTGGGAGGATTGATCCGTCATCCAGTAAGCATCCATTACAGATGTACTTAAAACTATCTTTCATATGATGAAATTAACTGTACTGGGAATGGACAGTACAGATTCAGAGAAATATTCACGTATAATTTAAATCACTAATGTGAATAGTTTCTATTCTTAGTTCCCCTTCCTGAATTCAACTAACTTTGACAATTTTCTGAGTCTATATTTTCAGTTATTATTATTTCTGTAAATCTTTTTTTCTGTATTTCAACTTGTGGCATTCTGAATTTTCTTAATCGGGATTATTTTTGACACAACAGAAAAATTTATAAAAAATGCGATTTCGCAGATCGTCATCTAGGTCTGAAAAATGTAGGCAGCATTTATTATATCCTACAGGTATAACTCTGACAAAAGCAAACAGGCCACGGTGGCCTAGTGGTAAGGTTTCGGCTTCGAAGCCGGAGGATCTCTGGTTCGAGACACGGTTCCACCGATGAACAGTCACTGGGGTGCGGAAGTTTGGTGTGGGTTGTGTCAGCTTAGTCCTCATTATTTGACGGTGGTTCCAAATTACGAGTTCTGTCCCGAAGAGCTCCAGTATTGCTTTAAATGGGAAGTTAATACAGCTAAACTGACAAAAGCAAACGAGAAAGAAATGATGAACTGTTGAAATATGCTCCTCTTATTAAACATGATTATTATAGAAATTTAATATAAAATCACATGATGGGGCTATAAATATAACTGACGTAAAAGTATTAATTTATACTGATGAACTATCGTTTTAAATAAACTAAAAATAATAATCATTGTAAAATCTTTAATTAAAAGATACTGTAATCTAGTTTTACATCAATAAATCATTATTTAACGGTTGAATTTGGTGTTATTAAGTGTTCACTTGCCAAATCGATTAACTCTCTCAGTGGCATAATTCTTTTAAAATAATAACAATAATTCCAAAGATATACTGTTTTATATGGCTTATAATCCATTAACTAAGAGCTGCATCTGCAATATTTCATTTTAAGATGTTTATTTGTTTTTATATTTTAAATGGGATTTTAAAACAAATTACATTTACCTGAATATGTTTTTATCACTTTTTTCGAGGGTTAAACGATTTGAGGATCAAATAAGGTTCAATTTTACTTCTTAACATTTTTAAAATGCATATAGATTACCAGATTTTACATTAATAAGCATTCTGAACATATTTAAGATGGAATTTATTCTAATATTTGATAACTTGACGGAACCAAAAAAACTTCCGATTAAATGAATTCCTTACTTATCAATTTTATAACGCAAAATACTCGGGCATTTAACATTATCCATTTTAATAAACGTCGCTAAAAATTAAACTATTCGCCTCAAAAATTCGAACAAATTCCAAAATTCTGTAAAAGGTACAAACCAAGCGACATTTATTAAATATTTCAAAACATTTCCCGTGTAGTAATCGTTTTAAGAGAAGACATTAACTGAGATAAAACTTTGCAGCCAAGCCAAGCGTTAAGAGCTTTTTATTGTTTGTCAGGCTTAACATTAATCTAGGTCTCTTATAGTAACGCAGTGAAAAGTATATTTCTTGGTTCATATTTAGAGTTTTAAATTTAATTACGGAATCCCATCTTTTCTCATTTTTCAAATCTGAGATTCCTAAATATTTTCATACTGCATGAGTTTTAAAAAATGAGAAAGTTGTGTCTCATGCGCTTACTTAATCTTTCTCTATCGCGGAAAAAATGTGCATCATATTTCTTTGATTCGTTTAGTTCGAGTATAAAAAGAGAACTTTAAACATTTACTGCAAACTAGATTAGTTATTAATCTAGTTTGAAATTAATTTAATAATGGTTCGTAAACAGCATGATTTATTTTCTTTCAGTGTGTCTAAATTTTTAACTCCCTAAGAATTCACTGAAAGAAAGTTTATTTCATTTGGAATGATATATATATAACACATCTGATTTTAATATATATTTCACTTCAGTTCAGTAAGAAGTTAATGTGAATGAAAATAGAGAATTTTTGGATATATTTTTGGCCATTAAGTTTAAAATAAGAGTAATATTTTCTGATGATTTTAACACATTGCGTACGTGTTACGAGATTTCTCGATTTTTAGCTGTACGAACTTTGTGGCCTTGTAACGAGATATCTCGTTTTCATGTTTTTTCGTCTAAATCGATGCATAACCAACAAGAGGCAAATATTTTTGTTATGTTACCAAACAGAAATCTCGTTTTCATGTTTTTTTCCCTACTGAATCGATGCATAACCAACCAGGGTAACGAAGTCTTATACATTCTTATGAGAAATGATTAGCAAAATATTTGAACGTTGACATTCCAAGCATGTGGAAACAGTCAGTATCAGTCAGTACGTCGGTAGATCTGTGTCTGATAGTTAACCGCACCTTATAAAGTGTTTTATTTTTGTGTTGTCATCGTTATCATTTTGTTATTTCATATTTTAATTTCTAAGGAAGCAACATTTTAAAATGCAAAAAAAAAATCTTGTGTAACAAATAGATACATAAAATATATAGTAATATTTAAGAGTACTTTATGTAAATGTAATACCAAATGCAAATTAAAAATGCGCATATATGCATCCTATTGCTTGTCAAGCATGCTTCTAGAGAGTTCAAAAATGTGCTGGCTCTGAGAGCACGTTGAGGGCGCAGAGAGCCGCATGCAAAGTGTTAAAATGAAAACGCAAATAGTACTCAAATTCCTTTCAAAGTGTATTTCGAAAAGTTATGAAAAATTAAAATGAAAAATCCAAAAATTTAGAACAAATAGAGCATTTAAAATACTTTTAATACTTTTTAAAAACATTTTAATGTGTCATCATTTTTTTAAAAAAACATTTTAATTCAAATGCTTTTGAAATATTCAATATAACTATATTCCTATACATATATAAAATTTTAAAGCTTACAATTATTGATTTACAAAAAAATATGTATATTATGGAAACAAAAATTCTTTAACTAAAATGTTAACAAATTATTTTGAAGAAATTCACATTACTCCGTATTAATATTGTAAAGTTAAAAGCAGATTAAATGTTATAAACAATAAAATAAACCGGAAATTTGATATAAATTTGTTTTGAAAAATTAAAATCAAAATTTAACGGTTAAAACACAAGAGCATTAAAAATATTTTAAATATTTATTTAATTTTAAAATATGTAGTAACATTTTTTTGAAATATTCAGTATAGCTACACTCCTATATATATATATATATATATATATATATATATATATATATATATATATATATATATATATATATATATATACATATATATATATATAATTGTAAAAGTTAAAATTATTGATTCACAAAAAATATAGAAAACAAAGATTCTTTAACTAAAATGTTAACAAAATATTTTGTATAAAATTACATTACTGTGCCCAAATATTATAATATTATATGTATATCTACTGTTATAAACAATAAATACAACTCTGGAACTAAAAGGTTCATTTATATTTATTTCAGATATTCTATTGTCAACTTTTATGATATTTAATCAAAGAAGTAGTAACTAATAAATAAGAAATAAATAAGCAAAAATATCGAATTAGACGCATTTATACCGAAATTCAAAATATGAAAACTGATTTTTTTTATATTCAACTTATGAATGTTTAAAAGATTAATTTATTTCAAAAAGATCACTCAATAAACATTCTTACTCAATAACTATTCTACTTTTATGTTATTCTTAAGTATATTCCAAGATCACAATAAATATGTCTGCAAAAATACAAAAAAGAATATGTTGGAATATCTGAATAACTCATAAAAATGTGGAATTTATAATTTAATAAAATAATTATTCCTAAATCTCGTAATCTGTAAGATTTTGAACTAGATTGAAGTATTATTAATTTAGCACATATACTTCAATGAAAAGGGGGAGACATGCAAATTAAATAAGCTGCGATGTTTGTACGGATTATAAATTTTTTTTTTCAATGGATTGACGAAGAGAGATTTATTAGATTTTTTCAGCGTGTTTTTTATATGTAATCTTTTCAGAACTCTTTGAATGCGAAAAGACTTTTCAGAAAAATCACAAGCGTAGCATTTTTTTTTATTTGAATGAAACTTGGCATCCATCTCAATTACTTAAGATAAGGTAGAGGAAAAATTATTACTTAATTCTTTTTTAACTTTGAAGTTTTAAATTTAATAATGAGGTCCCATTTGGGTAAAAAAACCTTCTTTTTAAACAAAGCTCTCCAAAAAAATTTCATCCGTCATAGAAAATACGTCATATGGTCCAAGTGCATTTTAAATGTTTGTTTGTTTGTTTTCACAAAGAAATATATTTAAATGATTTTTATAGCAGAAAACTTTAAGGTAACCGACTACGTTCAAAGCAATATTTTTGAAAAATTGGATTTTTAAAAACCTTTTATGGTTTTTAGATGTATTGTCAATTATAAACACTATATAAACAAAAAATTATTTGAAAATATAATATATTTTGAGAAATAGGAAAATTTGTAGTGAATTTTAATGACATTTAACCAAAACGGTTAACACTCTACACAAAATTGTAATGCAGCAATCCTATTTTTCTTTGTACACAAGTTATAGAATATAATAATGAATGAAATGAACTAAAATCTAAGAAATATTTTGAGATGCAAAGAAATTATGAGTAAAAATATACGTATATATACATTTTTTCCATAAATTTACAACTTAATTTTTCTAAAAACACCTATAAATGAGAAAGTATTTCAACAACAATAAAACTTTTGGTTCATTTCATTGCCCACAGTATTTAAAACACATGTTAAAATTTTTATGTAAATACCTCTATTAGTTTTTGAGATATCATGTTAACGGTGGATAATTTTTATAAAAATTAAAGTTTGAGATAATTGAAGTTAAAGAAAAATTTTAGCTAAAAAATTGTTTAAAATTATCCTGGATGATAGTTCAGACTTTCCTTTTCCTAGAAAATACTATTTTGGAAAGAGGAAAGCCTGAACTACAAGAAACAATAAGAAAAGAAGAATTTGCCAATGTGGTCGATACCCAGTGTTTTCAACGTAGTCGGATACCTTAAACCTTTTTATTGTTTGCTTCGTTAGCTAACGAAAGCCTGCCTAACAAAATGTCCGTGACAAATGGGTAACATTTAACGGTCTGTAAACTTTAAAAAAAAACTCTCATAAACAATTCAAATTATGACTTTTTTTTTTACTTTCTCGTATAAAAAATCTGCAAATAATAAATATTGCTATCAAAAAAAATTTAGATATTTTGACGAATCACCACATTTCAAAGCATTCTGAATCCAAGCGACACATTTTTGGAGTTCTTTCTGTTTGTCTGCGACCCAATTACTCAAAAACCCCTTAAGCTAGATTGATAAAATTCGGAAGTGCCTTAATACAATAATTCTAGATTTCTGTTGAATTTTGAAATGAATATATTCATAGTAAATATGTCTGTCTTGGTGTCCAAAATCAGATGAACATAATAATTACAAAGCATAAAGAACTAAAAGGATAAAATTTGGTACATAGGTTTAGCATCTAAAATATAGATCTATAATCCCAAATAGCTAGTCCGACCTGTCCAAAGGCACATAGAAAACACTGAATGACCAGACAATGTGACAGCATTAGCAGGAACTAAGAATGAGTTCTAAGTGCCGTCACCGGTCATAGCATATCCACTCCCTCAGGAGACACATCCCGTCATCGGTTGGGGGTAGCTGACTTCGTCCATTGCTGTATCCACCAAGACGAGGAGAACCAACTGCCATTCTGGAGGTTATTCATTTTCTTGTTTGAGGTGCACCCTGGGGGGGGTGTAAATCTGTATAAAATTTAGAACCAAATTCGTGAAAGGATGGACCCTGGGCTCTATGTACTTTCTCACTCATGTAAATGCATAGCTAAATACCGTCTTCATTTAGATAAATGAAACTTAGCACTTTATTTTAGCATCAAAAGCATAGATTAACAAAATTTGTATTAAATCCTTTCAACTGTTGTCTATCTGTCAAGCTGTATTTTAGAATGCCAGTAATCTCGATTACACAAAAATGCAACAACTTAAATAGATGGAATTCGAAGCATAACTATGTCATCTAAAGAAAAAAAAAAAAAAGAAAAAGAAGAAGAAGACAATTTGCTTCATATTGTGACCCAAATCTGCCAAAAAGTGACCATCTGTCACTTCTTATGCATGGAAACAATGATTCTAAAGCACAATGATCTATATAAATGAAATTTAGTATGTGAACTTTTTATTAAGATTATAATTTTGTGTCAAATTTTGGTTTCATGCGCCAAAAAAAATATTCGAAATACGCATTTGGTTTTATTCATTACACTAAGATGCCTTGAATTCTTGTTTTTTTTTTTTTTTGCTCAACACAAATTTTATTTTTCTTTTTGTATAAAATACTTTATACGTTAACACATTTTCTAAAATTTCTTATCATGTAGTTGCCTATATTCAAATACTGAAGATGTTTTTCTAAAATGATTCGGAAATTTATTAAAATGTTTGATTTTAGTTTTAACATATTATATATTGCAGCATTGAAGAAGTACCGTCGAATATCCATGTCCGAATGGTCATGGCACTGGTCTCATGATCAAAAGACCTGGGTTCGAATCCCGCTAGAGACAATTCGATTAATAGTATATGTAAATACTTAATTCCTCAATTTTATGTTTTCCTTTATTTCCTGTTCCAGAAGATACTGGACATTTCTTTAATTTACCAGACAAGTCTTCTGAACTTTTCTTACTGTCACCAGAAGAGTATTCTGGAACTTTCTTTGCTTGTATAAAAGCAGAAGATTTGTCAGTCACTGTATTCTCAGTTCAGAGTTGAGTTAATAAATTGGTATAGCTCTACCTCTTGTTTGTGTCATTCAGTTCTATACTATAGCATCTACGTGACAATATATATATATATATATATATATATATATATATCAAAAAATATTACGAATTTTTAACAAAAGCTATTATTTGCTAGCGGATTCTAAAACCCTACAACCCTACTCGCTTTCGCGCATGAGTTAGAATGGGTTTAATTACACAAAATAGGAGTGAGAGGATAGATGAAAAGAGGAGAAATTCGTAATTAATTGAAGTTAATTCCGAAAAGGCACACATTCTTCGGCGTTTCAACCCTTAGTGAGATAAAATCTTTGAAAAGTGGGCGTCTTAGGATACTGAAACGAAGAGCAAGGGTGTGGTGTTGCCACCATAAGCATACAAGACATAGTCCAAAAAAAAGTTTTTCCACACTTAAAATCATCTACAACACTGATGTTCATTCAAATCTCATAGGTTAAATTCCGTGAAGGGAAGCAATATAATGAATTCATAACAATAGGATACCATGTTCCATCCATATTGCTCAGGTTTTAGTATTGTCAGGTACACAGAGATATCGTATTTACAAAAATAATTTGTACAACCTCAAGAAGATCTAAAATGTCGAGGTCCAAATCTAACAGTTTCAATTTCTTGATGAGTATAATATTTTCTTTGCATATAATTTGCTTAATTGAAAATAAATGAAATAATTATTTTTCTTATTCGAAAATTAATATAATCCATGGATCTTCTGCAACTTTTAAATACATAATCGTTCATATTTCCATTAAATTTCAATCGATTTTTATGTTAATGTGGCCATTAATATTAATTATACCAGTCAATTTGTCGGTGAATTGCTATCAGCCCACCAAGTGCGAGGACATTTTCTAAAATTAAGTGATAATTATCGTTTCCTTCCTTCTAATTTTCATTATCGCTAATTGTGAACGAAAATGCTAATTAATTACTTAATTGGCCAAATTTGTGCCTTGAAAATCATTAACAGTAAATTAAGTAACCAGATCATTACAGCTCCAGTTATAATTATCCTAAAACCTTTTAAACTCTTGAAGTAAAATTTAAAATTCAATTATAATAACCAAAAATATTTTTTAAATTAAAAAAAAGTGAGGATTTTTATGGAATCCTTTAGTAAATAATTATCGCTTAGCAATGGGAATAATTTATATGGGTTTAATACCAATGAACGTGAAATAAATTATAAATTTTTAGTAGCATTGTATTTATTTGTTGCAAAAAAAAAACAAAGTACGTATAATTCTACGGTGCACAATTTCGAAATTCAAATATTCCACCTCTCAAAATGTTTTAGAATCCTTAACCCTAATTAGAAAAGTAATTAATTAATATTAAAAATTTCGGATAAACGACGTTCTTGTTTAACCCGTTTAACACATATAAATAAACTTAATATTACAACGGAAAAAGGAATCGTTATAAATTATTATAATTAATTTAGAAAAATTGATTGAAATCGTAGAAATAGTTATACAAAAATTAAATTTATGTGAATAAAAAGTTGATGTCTTAAATGTTAAGATGGTGTAAAAATACCTCTTGTGAAATGAAATATTTCTGAGATATAATTGCAAACTGTAAAATTATTTTATCCTTATTTCATCCTTTTTCTAGTGAAGTAATAAGGTTTTGATAGTGCAGTTACTCTTTGAAAATGCTAATGAATGTATCAAATTTTGTTTGAATCCCTCAAAAGTTCTAGAATTATATAAAACTCAAACTAGCAAACAAATGAATTCTCAACTTTATATCTAGATCATCTTCAGTAAATTCCATGAGACTAAATTACAATAAATTATAGTTTCTATTATCTTGAAAAAAAAAGTTAAATTGTCATCAAAAGTATCAAAATCTGGAGGAAATATTTTGGAAATCCTTTTCTTAGTAATTTAAATTTTTGGATTGTCTATCCAAAATGTACCACTATGTCAAACAATTGGATATATAATAGTAGGGGGCACATTGTTTCTTATTGTTTAAATAAAAAAGCGTTATTGTGATTAGAAAAGTTTATATAAAAATCCCTTTCTCTTATTGCAACTCAAAATGTGAAGGTAGACTTCTTTTACACAAAGATAAAAAGGGAAAGAAAATTTCTCCCCCTTTTGAATATAAACAATTTGCTAAACTGTTTTTAACGCGAGAATTGTATCTCAACTAATAATAATGATGAATGCGTGTGCGTTTGTGTTTCTGTATCTGCGTGTGCTGACACATTTATATTTGTCCTAAATCTGACACATTTATATTTTGAAGGGTGGGAATGTGAACTTTGGAATGCTTTTTTTAGAATTCTAATTAATTGAAAATTAAGATGAATTTTGGTGCTTTTCTTGATAATTTCCCAAAATATTATGGCACAAAAATTAATTTTGCATCGTTTCAAAATTTAAAAAAATTGTCTTTTCAATGACATAAATTTGATATTTGTGCAAGATTTTTCTGAATTTTAGCAACTCTTACATTCTTATCTGCGAAGATAGTAAAAGTATTGTAAACGCCAAAAAATTCGAACTCGAGATTTTGACGATTCTCCACGGTTTAGATTTTCCCTAAGTTCGAAAAACACATTTTAGACTGGTCGTCTGTCAGTCAGTCTGTCATTCAAAAACAGTCTTAAGTAGACGGATGAAATTTGATATATGGTCTTTGTACCAAATTTGTAGATTTCTGTTATATTTTGAGAAAGTATGTCTGTCCGATTGTACGAATGTAATTTAACATAATAACTACAAAACGAAGAAAGCTGGATAAATAAAATTTTGTTCGTAGATTTGACATCTATAGTGTAAACATCTAGCAAATTTTAAGCCAAATCCAATATGGTGTTGGCCATCTGTCGAGTTGTACCTTCAGAAATATATAAAAGCAATAAATCAAAAAACGCAAGCACTTAAATATATGAAATTTTGTATGTAATTTTGTGGGTACAAGTATAGCAATATGAAAATTTTTTGTTACAACCGGTAAGGAAGAAGTCTAAAATACTTTCGATTTTCTTGTACTATCAACACAATGCCAAGGATTAATCGCCAAAAATATCGCCAAGGATCATACGATAGATTTAGTAAAAATGTTAAATTCATACCAAAGGTTAATATTTCATAATTATTGTACGTCAATGCCATGGAAGGCGTTCTCTGGATTGACAAGTTTACTAGAGAATATGTGAGAAAGTCTTGGAAGATAACTCCTACTGGTTATGACAATAATATTTCAAATTATGAATTAATTAAAATATTCAAATAATATTTAAAAATTATTGAATGCCAATGCCATGCAAGGTGTTCTGTGGAATAGCTACTTTATTAGAGTCTATGCGAGAAAGTTTTGGAAATACTACACCCACTGAATTAAAAATAATTTTTTCATGATTCCCAAGAATAGGTTGCTTCTCACCCCACTCCCCCTCCAAAGCTTTCTCACGCACTCCCTTACTTCTATATTATCTCTGCTACGGTCGCAAACAGAGCTATTTAATATTTTTGATTAATTAATCATCACAAATAAGACATTTTCCATTCTAAATTTAATTTTCACCACTTTTTTTCAAATCATTATGATATAATTTCGCTGCCCTATCCCTTAAAAAAAACTGAATTTTACTGTATCATTTAAAATAGCATTTTTTTTTCAGTACTCAAATTTTTGCGGTTGGAACTACAAGTAGGAATTTATAACGATTCTTTTGTTTTTACAAAATAACGTAGGTGCCAGTATGGAATTTGTACCCATTATCTTCTTCGGTTTAACAAATTCTTAAGAACCATGCCACAAATTTTGCACATTTTTTTTAATGGAAAATATTTTTTTCGGCTTTTAAAATGTAATTCCCATTTATGGTATTCTTATTTATTTCGATATGATTTTTTTTTAAAAATCAAACAAATATTTAAATGTTTATAAGATGTTTCTTTTTATTAATATAAGGATAAAATGAGAATAAAAGTGAAATTATTATATATATATATATATAATAATAATTGGGCGGGGGGTGAAATTGGGTGTTGTATATATAAAACATGTTTGTTTTGTTTGTTGCAAATTTGTAAGAGTATTTTCTGCGCTGTTGCGCTGTGGCCATCGTAAGAAAGAGAGATTAATAAATATTTTTAATGAATATTGAATGAATGCTTAGTCAATGGCTTCTAAAATTAGGGACGTACTTGCCAAAAATTTGGTAACTTAATGACAATTTTGGTGGTAAAAAAATATAAATTTGGGGAAGCAAAAGGATGAGAATGATACCTTTCTCAGGATCCAAAATTCGAAGATATTTCTAAAAAATTCTATGCATTGTCATGGAGATTATATAAGAGAAGGCGCTCCCATAAGTAATATTTCTCTCCTTGATTACTGAACTCTCTAATTACTTATGCGAAGCTGTTTTGTATGATTTATTAGTTGTCTGCTGCGGCTGTTAGTATCTATATGTGCTGTTTTCTATATGTATCTCACTGTATTTTTCTAGCATTGCTTCGAATTAATCTATATCTATTCAATACTAATAATAAAGATAAGTGTGTGCGCATGTGTGCGTGTGGAGCTTTTAAAGAAAAAAAGGATAGTTTGATGTAAATTTTAACATTCATTTAAAAAGCTAGGATTTCTCTAAAGAAAAAAAATGTTACAGTTTTTCATTTTTCTTTGTAACATTGCATGTGTAATATATCTTCGAGTGTAAGTAACTATTATCTAAGAATTATACTCAAAAATAAAATTTGTGTGTGTAATATATGAAATTTTGGAATTTTATATTAAAACGTTCATAATTTATAATTAACGTTCATAAATCATAAATCCCCTTCTAGAGCATTTAACATCAAATCCATGCTTCACCACATTCTGCATAACATAACAAACACTAATTATAAATTGCAATAAGACATCTTGATTATTTTTTAAGCTATGACGATGCTCCTACAATACAAATATAAAAAAGCTCGTTCTTCAGAAATTGCTTTTAAAGTTTTTAAACGCTTATTAATAAGCATCATTTACATATCAACAGTTTACTATAAATTATCTTGTAATTGAATTAGAGACAAAAAAAATATCACTGGAAACGTGATATTTTTAGAAACTGCAAATAAAAAAAAATGAAAATGTGAATTTTCATCCAAATGTATGATTTGAACCTAGTCGGATTACTTAATTAAACTATCATAACGTTCATGTTAAATTCAGTAACATATGGCTAAATAATTTTCAACTTCAATGCATACAACCAAAAGAAGAAAAATGAGAACATTTAGAAAAAACATATTTTTACTCCCCCCCCCCAGAAAATAAAGATTAGTGATATTTCTTAGCGTTGAGTTGTCTAAAGAATCCGAATAAAAAAATATTTCTTTGCTTTTGCAAATAATGCTCTGAGATTTATTCTAATCATTTCAAGGATTCCGGTGCATTATGGGAAATGAATTTCGAGCAAAGTAAAGAAAAATTGCTGGCAATAAATAGCGTTGTAAATCTGTAATGATGAAAAGAATGACAGATGAAATGAGAGGCGGAAAGAAGCATCTATAAATCTTTTTTTTCAGGCAAATATTTTTCTTGATGATCTAAGGTCTCTAAAGAATATAATAATCCAGTTCATTGGCATGAAATATGTAAGAATTAAGAAAAGCACATATCTGCAGTTTTATTGATGTAACATTTGATTTTTCATTCAAGGAATGCCATTATATTTGCACTATAATATATGACAAGTTAAGGAAAAGGAAAGAAGAAACATCGATTTTTTTTAACATTTAAATAAAAGGATATCAACCTCAGGGTAAAAGTTAAAGAAGTTATAGATATTATTAAAGCACTTTCAAAATGAGTCGCTGAAATGTAATGCAACTTATTGAAATAGGAAGTAAATTACACAAGAAGGTAAAATTTCAAAAAGAATCGAAAAAAAGAAATGTTTTTAAAATTTGAACAAAAGTATTATGGTTCCTCTAAACACATACTATGCAGAAGGGAATATCCAGTACGAATTTCAGATTCATATTACTTTTTAAAAAGTATTTATAAATAATTTTCTATTTTTTTAAAATTCGAGGTAGGTAGGAAAATTATATTCTAAAAATGCTGTTCTAATATTTCAAATAGTTTTGGTGTGGTCATCATTCAAGGAAAAAACAATAAAAATTGAATTTAAAGTTAACAGTTTATCATCAGAAATATACCTGGATGCATTCCGGCATAACAAAGAATGCTTTCAAGCATAAAAATTAGAATATTATTTTCCATTTGAATTCTAGCTGTATTTTCTTGAATATTGACCACATAAACATCATTTGAAATTGTAGGATATTCAAATTTCCAACTGTCTTTTTTTTACGTCAAAGCTACGTTTTCCGAAAAGAAATATAAATACCAATTAGAAATCCCTATCAGACGTTCCCTTCTGTATAGCAAAATTTTAAATAGAATTTCATAAGTTTCGTTTCGTGTTAGTGAGTTAGGTTTAAGTTATATATATTAGGTTGTCCTATAAGTTTCTTTCCTAATTCTAATATGAAATGAATACACAATATTTACTGTTTAAGATATTGTTTATTTTGTTACATTAGAATCTTTTGCTCTGTTACCGTCTTCCATCTCTCAGGAAGCCTCATTATGCCTTCTTTCCAAAATTGTTGTGTTTTGGACAGGAAATAATCCTCGAGGTACGCTTTTATTTCGCTGATGCATTTAAAACGCTTATCGCGAAGAGAATTTTTTAAAGACAGAAAGAAGTAATAATCAGATGGGGAGAGATCTGGAGAGTATGCAGGATGCCGTAAAATATCCCAATCAAACTGTAACAGAGCAAAAGGTTACATTAGAACCTCTTGCTCTGTTACCTTCTTCCATCTCTCAGGAAGCCTCATTATGCCTTCTTTCCAAAATTGTTGTGCTTCGGACAGGAAATAATCCTCGAGGTGCGCTTTTATTTCGCTGATGGATTTAAAGCGCTTATCGCGAAGAGAATTTTTTAAAGACAGAAAGAAGTAATAATCAGATGGAGAGAGATCTGGAGAGTATGCAGGATGCCGTAAAATATCCCAATCAAACTGTAACAGAGCAAAAGGTTACATTAGAACCTCTTGCTCTGTTACCTTCTTCCATCTCTCAGGAAGCCTCATTATGCCTTCTTTCCAAAATTGTTGTGCTTCGGACAGGAAATAATCCTCGAGGTGCGCTTTTATTTCGCTGATGGATTTAAAGCGCTTATCGCGAAGAGAATTTTATAAAGACAGAAAGAAGTAATAATCAGATGGAGAGAGATCTGGAGAGTATGCAGGATGCCGTAAAATATCCCAATCAAACTGTAACAGAGCAAAAGGTTACATTAGAACCTTTTGCTCTGTTACCTTCTTCCATCTCTCAGGAAGCCTCATTATGCCTTCTTTCCAAAATTGTTGTGCTTCGGACAGGAAATAATCCTCGAGGTGCGCTTTTATTTCGCTGATGGATTTAAAGCGCTTATCGCGAAGAAAATTTTATAAATACAGAAAGAAGTAATAATCAGATGGAGAGAGATCTGGAGAGTATGCAGGATGCCGTAAAATATCCCAATCGAACTGTAAGAGCCTCTCTCTGACGATTAATGCAATATGTGGTCTCGCGTTGTTATAATGAAAAACAACGCCTTCTTCTGTTCGTTAATTCTGGCCATTTTTTTAGCTATAGCAGCTTTCAAATGATCCAGTTGATGACAGTATTTCGTAGAATTTATTGTCTCATCTTGAGGATGAAGCTCGTAGAAAATGACGCCTTTCCAATCCCGCCAAATGGACAAAAGAATGGACAAAGAGCTCTGGTACGACTGAAACCAATGACAAAGACAACTAACAGATAAGCCTGCATGTTTGCACAAGCAGAGCTAAGTGAGGCCATTAATAGTACGATTAGAAAGAAACTTTTAGGACATTCTAATATATATCTAATGATGTCTCTTAATCTAATTTTAATCCTGATTAACTTATCAATTTTTAATTTAGCTCTTATTAATTTCATTCTAAAAATAGTGTAATTTCCTGAGCCAATTCCTAATTTTTATTTAATTATTTTTAACACGCTCTCTAGAAAAGTGACGACTTCAGTCTTTTCTCATTCACCGAGTGAGGGATAAAAATCTTTCATGCTTACAACATTCTTTCAATGATACCTATGATCCCCTTTCTTAAGTCTGCACGAGCCTAAGAAATCAAAATCTCCAGCAATCAATCAACCTCAACTATAAAACTAATTATAAATTAAATAACCCTGTGAAACGCGCAGCTTGTAAATACATGTTGAAGGCTAGATTGACGAATCAATAAGTGTATAATATTTTAAACATTCTTGAAACTTACATTTTAAACTAATTATAAAAGAATATGAAAAATTAACTATAAAAGACCTATAAAACTAATTATAAATGACCTTTTAAATCAAAGAATAACTAATTTTTTTCCTATTGAAGAATGGATTAAATAAATTTCTACCAGAATCTTCTTTAATCTATTGTTCGGCTCATTTTCACAGTTTTGTGCGCATCTTACTCTCAGCTCTAATTCCTTTAATTCGCTCAAAATTCGTTTACAATATGTATCGCATCGCTCACTAATTAAAATAAATCTGAGGGCATTATTTGTAGAATCAGACAAAGGAATGTTTATACTTTGGATAACCACAGACGTGTGTCTTGATTTTGTCAAAGTTCTTTGTCTTTGGATGTGCTCTAGATACGGGATAAAAGATTTATCAAACCCTCTTTTGTGTTGCTAAAATGCAGTTGAGATATCTGACACGATAGTTCAGGGTTTTAAAATTTTGTATTACCCGAAAATAATCGTGCCATGAATATAGATATTTATCATCTGGATATACCGGAAAATATATACGGGTAAATGTATATTGCAAATACATAAAAGCACACATTTTAATCGAGCCAAATGTTTTAAATAGTAGAAATCTTTGAAGGAAAAAAACCTTTGTATAGGCAATAAGCAAACAGCGGAAGTGGTCCCTACAAAATTTTCTCGTATACTCGCATTACATGGCACTAACGTACACTAGTTACAGAATATTAACTTTTGGCGCGAATTTAGCATTTTTATTGGATCTATCTTGTTATCCTTGGCGAGTTATTTGGTGATTCATCTCTGGCGTGCGTTATAATATCCGAAAATCGATTTTATGTTTTGGACATGTTTTTATCAACCGATTGAAACAAAACTTTACAGGTAATCACAAAATCCCATACCAAATTTGATGTCATAAATCATTGCGTTTTTGAAATATAGCATTTACTTCTTTTTGAAAGTACAGACCGACAGACAGAACGGATTTCCTGTGAATAGATTACGTTCAAAATTTGGCCGAAATCTACAACTTTATTTGTAAATCCATATACCAAATTTCATCCGCTTAGTTCAAAGAGTTTTTGAGTTACAGATTTCACAAAAAGACAGGGAGACATGATGCCAAAAATGTATTTTTCGAAGTCTGCAAGGTCTGAAAAGTGAAGACTCATCATAATCTCGAGTCTTTCAAACTTTAAAGGCTTAACTATACATACTCTACTCTAGGCACTTAACTATAACAATTTTCAAATTCTAGATACTTAAGTATAAAATTTTTTTAGCTCAATATGCTTAACTATACTTACTACACTCTAGATGCTTAACTACAGCAATTTTCAAGCTATTCATGCTGAATTAAATTTACTATACTCTAAATGCTTAATTATAATTCCTATATTCTAGATGCTTAATTATACTTACTACACTCTAGATGCTTAACTAAAGCAATTTTCAAGCTATTCATGCTTAATTAAATTTACTATACTCTAAATGCTTAATTATAATTCCTATATTCTAGATGCTTAATTATACTTACTACACTCTAGATGCTTAACTACAGCAATTTTCAAGCTATTCATAGAGTATAGTAAATTTAATTAAATTTACTATACTCTAAATGCTTAATTATAATTCCTATATTCTAGATGCTTAATTATACTTACTACACTCTAGATGCTTAACTACAGCAATTTTCAAGCTATTCATAGAGTATAGTAAATTTAATTAAATTTACTATACTCTAAATGCTTAATTATAATTCCTATATTCTAGATGTTTAATTATACTTACTACTCTCTAGATACTTAACTACAGCAATTTTCAAGCTCTTCATGCTTAATTAAATTTACTATACTCTAAATGCTTAATTATAATTCCTATATTCTAGATGCTTAATTATAGTTACTACACTCTAGATGCTTAACTACAGCAATTTTCAAGCTATTCATAGAGTATAGTAAATTTAATTAAATTTACTATACTCTAAATGCTTAATTATAATTCCTATATTCTAGATGCTTAATTATACTTACTACACTCTAGATGCTTAACTACAGCAATTTTCAAGCTATTCATAGAGTATAGTAAATGTAATTAAATTTACTATACTCTAAATGCTTAATTATAATTCCTATATTCTAGATGCTTAATTATACTTACTACTCTCTAGATGCTTAACTACAGCAATTTTCAAGCTCTTCATGCTTAATTAAATTTACTCTACTCTAAATGCTTAATTATAATTCCTATATTCTAGATGCTTAATTATACTTACTATACTCTAGATGCTTAACTACAGCAATTTTCAAGCTATTCATGCTGAATTAAATTTACTATACTCTAAATGCTTAATTATAATTCCTATATTCTAGATGCTTAATTATACTTACTACACTCTAAATGCTTAATTATAATTCCTAGATTCTAGATGCTTAATTATACTTACTACACTCTAGATGCTTAACTACAGCAATTTTCAAGCTCTTCATGCTTAATTACATTTACTATACTCTAAATGCTTAATTATAATTCCTATATTCTAGATGCTTAATTATACTTACTATACTCTAGATGCTTAATTACTCCAATTTTCAAGCTCTTCATGCTTAATTAAATTTACTATACTCTAAATTCTTAATTATAATTCCTATATTCTAGATGCTTAATTATACTTACTATACTCTAGATGCTTAATTACACCAATTTTCAAACTCTAGATGCTTAGCTATATTTATTATAATCTAAATGCTTAACTATATTTACTATATTCCAGATGCTTAGCTATAACAATTTTCAAGCTCTAGATGCTTAACTGTACTCGGCATCGGAAGTCACTTTACGAGTATAGTTAAGCACCTAGAGTTTGAAAATCGTTCAGATCGTCAAATGATGTTTTATAATTACCAATCTTCCAAAGGAAACAACACAATAGGAATATTTTATCACATGAAAATCTGAGTTAATAAATATACTGGCATGGAAGGGAAGTTTTATGAGTAAATGCTAACTCAGATATGAAGCTTGCCTTCTGACATGCGTTTTAGAATTTAGAGACATTTTCTAAAAGAGTCCTTATGTATCTTGAAATCTTTCATCCAAATCAAAATTTGAGTTGTATAAAATATCATAAAATATTAAATTCAGTAATACAAGCCTCAACAGTTTCAGGGACAAAAATACATAAAGATTCCCAAAACTTTTTACTTTTCAATTATTGATATTTTCAATAAATGTCTTTTCATCTATTATTTTATTCATATTTAAAGTTTTCGCACAATGTTTATTCTTGCCACTTTTCCTATAATTTGCTTAAAATTCATTTCCTACAATGTATCGTATACCTCAAAACTAATTAAATTAAATCTGAGGGCATTATTTACAGGACCGAACAAAAGAATATCTATCAACTAGAATCTTTAAATCTTTAAGCAACCCGAGATATTTGTTCTGATTTTGTCGAAGATGCTTTGTCCTTGGCTGAAGTTCGATCCTAGATAGAGATCTCTGGCTTTCCCTTTGTGCTGTAAAGTGCGAGTGAGATACCGAAAACAATAGTTTAGAGTTTTGAAAATTTACTTTATCGGAAAACAATCGTGCCCTGTGTGCAGGTGTTTATCATCGGAACGCACTGGCAAATGGATCGATGGATATCTGACAACAGTGACTTTAATCGACTCAAATAATTTGAAAATGTGGCTTTGTTAGAAGGAAATGAAGCTTTAGTCTTCTGCAATGAATTGGAAATATAATTTAAATTATAAATATTTGGGGGTGGGTGCCTACCTTCGGTTCTCTAACGCTCAAGAAACCCTAGGAGGATTGCTAAGTAAATCCAAAGTTTGCTAACCAAATCTTGTTCCATTCGGGTGCTACACAAGTGTGCCAGTTATTACGAAACTTACTTACTTTATATTAATTAATTAATTAAACTTTTATTTAATTAATTTACTTCGGTTTCATTAACATAAATCAGAAATAAATTAAAGTTGTACTCTTTGAAATGGGTTTTTCTCCTTGTATTTTCAATTTTTCAAGCATTTCGAAAACAATTCAGCAATTAAACCTATGTATGAATACAATTATAACGGTACCAAAAATGTTTAATAAAGATTTCTATATTAATAAGACAAATGAGGGTGTGCCTCCCCACTGGACGCGAGTTATTACGGCATTTATTGTACACAGCCACGCTATCATGTGTCACAATAAAGTAATAATAAAAAAGCGTTTACATTTTTCATAAAAATATTGAAATGAATAATTAACCAAAATAAATTAATATGCAGATTAATTTTTTTTTAAAAATGGGATGAAATATGAGACTATATTGACCAATGTATTAAACTAGGAGCTATACAATGGAGCCTAAGACTGCAAAATAATGAACTTCGTCACTTCCATATTCGGTTGAAGTTTTTTAATAAAATGTACACATCATCAGTATGGTTTTGCTGGGGGAAATATTCTTCATAGCAATCGATGACAATCACGTGATCAGTGCAGATACATTTTGAGAAATATTAGAATATATATCTTAATTTTATATTATTTCTTTTATATTAGATCTTTTCATATATATCTTAATTTTATATTATTTCTTTATATTATTTCTTTTATATTAGATCTTTTCATATATATCTTAATTTTATATTATTATTTATATTATATATGATCCTCGTATTTATATTCACAAATATTTACGATATTGAATAACTGAAAATTTAAACTTTCTGTAAACTAGGAACCAAATGATGAAGTAATCTAACTGTGCTAATAATAAAAGTGTGCATGTGTGTGTGTGTGTGTGTTAAAGCTCTACAGGCTAGTTCATTTAGCCCATAGCTACCAAGTTTGGCACATAATAATATCATTCTAGCTCTGGACACTCTTCTTTTGCGTTATTTCTTCCCGTCCTTTAGCCTACTTTTTTGTCTTCCATTCCCTACATTCCTCCACCTCTCGCTCTACACTGGGTGGAGGGGGGGGGGGGGTAGGAAAAAGTTCAGTGATCTCATCTGCTGTCGGGGTACGTCACAACTTGTATACTTTGGAAAATTGGAATGTTTCACATCAGAGCAATTTTTTTTTTGAAATTTTAATTAGAATGTTACATAATTAAATAGTAAGCTCAATTTTGGCGGTTTCATACGATAATTTTCAAACATATTATGGCACAAAAGTGAGTTTTTCACTGCTTTAAAATATGAAAAATTGTTTTTCTAAAGAAAGCAATTCAATAAACGTTTTAATTTTACTAAATTCTGACGATTTTTTGGAAATATCTTTTTGTCTGTTTTTTTAACAATACATTATATTGCTAACCAGAAATTGAAACCGTTTACTTTGTTTCATTAAATAATTAATCAATTAATTTTTTCCCGTTGTGAAAGATAAGGAAAAAGAATTCTGTTTATTATCTGTGTCTCTGTAATTTACCAGTCAGATTATTAAGTGAAGTTATTATGATATCGATATTACGATTTAGATCATAGACATTTCTTGCGTTTTTATTAGTTCTTTTAGCTCTATGATGTCTCAATTCTGTCTCCTTTAGAAAAGCTCATGCACATAATAAATTGAACTAAAACATGGAAAACATAGACAATTAAAGTATCATGCTTTTATTTTCCAGAATTTCGTGGAATCATGGACATGAAACTATATCTAAACGAATAATCTGAAAACTATTATAGCCAATATTCCTAGTGACCCAAAGACCGTGGTGGCCTAGTGGCAAGGTCTCGTTATCGGAATCGGAGGATTTCAGGTACGAGACCCGATTTCCACCGATGAACCGTTGTGTAAGCGGGTATGGTGCACGTTAAATCCGAACGTCTTCCCACTGATGTGGTTCGGAAGTTTGGAGAAGGGGATGCCGCCTCCTGTTTTGTCTATGTCATCTGACTGCAGTTCAAAATTACGTCTCAAAATAGCCTCAGTGTTTCTTGGACGACAAGATGTTAATACAACTAAACGAACCTGGTGAACCTGTTGATCACCTCAGACAACTGGTATAAACATAATCTTATTATTAAATTTATTAATTTCTTAAATTTGTTGATAAAAGATTTATGGGGTGCCATATCAGTACAATAATCACGAAAAAAAGTAATTTTTATGGATTATACAAACATAATAATTTGATTTCATTTTAATCGACACAAAATAAAATTTGTTGGCCAGGAAAAAATAATTCTTTTATATAACGAAGGGATTATAAAGACATATTCAGCAAGTAATCTCTACTAAAAACTTACAAGTGTAAAAAATACTGAAATTTTAAGATAAATAACCTTTAGTTGACCTTTCAGTTACGTAAATAATCCACATGCTGATTTTCTGCAAATTCAGTAAAGCATTTGACATAATTAATACACTATTCACAGATCGAAATATAAATTATCTCATAAAGGTTATGTATATTTGTAGTTTTTCACAGATAGAAATATAAATTATCTCATAAAGGTTATCAACATTTGTAGTTTTTCACTGAACATTTTTCAAAGAAGATAACACGAACCTGTATATTGAAAACCATACGCATCTGGTTTACCAGAATTGTTAGTTGTGTTTACTAATAATTACATGTAATATGCCTAATTTGATGCTTATGATTAACAAGCCAAAAAATATTTTAAACAACAAAATCGGAATATTTTAACAGCCTTACACCTATTCTGTTTATTGCGCAATGAACATTCTTAAAGGAGTCGAGTCCCATGATATTATAATGCTATTAAAAACTTGTCATTGAAATCTGTTTCTAATTTAATGTTGTGTTATGTCATAATGTAATTTCTCTACTGATTCCTCAGGTAAACAGGATCGTTTGCTTAACTTTCAACAATGGAATAATGTCATCTGATTAAACATTCAATGAAGAAATGAAAACGATTTGAATTTCATCTCGGCAATGAAATCTTCCATTCAAAATATAATAGTAGAAAACTGATTTTCACAACACATTTTAATTAAAAACTATATTTTTAATAATATTTTATTGTTAATTAACTCTCAAATTTATATTTAAAATGCAATATTTTTTATTACAAAACGGTACAAAAACCCGTTTTATTCTATATTATTTTCAGATCTATCGTGAAAAAAATCCAAAACTTTCTTAATTTTTCATTAATTCAATTATTTACAAAATCAAAATTTTGTAAATCTAGATCAAATTGTGTGTCGTAAAAAGAACACACGTGTTCTCTTTTATTAATAGAAGAAAAAAGTCCAACTTCAATCTTAAATAATTAAATAGAAGTTATAAAAGCAAATTTTGTTGATCGAAGTCAAATTACATGTTATAGAAGATCAACAGACAGACATTCAGCGTTATAATTGGTAAAAATAAGTCTAGCTTCAACCTCAAATAATGTTTAGAAACTAAACATTTGTTAGATATGCAAACCTAAATGGAATTACAGCCACGATTTATTTATAAGTGAAAAATTTGTCTTTATATTAATAAAATGCTAATTTTCTAAAAAAAATTATTATTTTTCTAAAATTTCATACCTGAAGAACTTATCCTTCTTTTTTCCCATATCACTCAGAGGTCGTCGAAAGCCAGTTGGAATCTCTTTTAAATATTTTGCAGTTGTGTCATAGGCATCTGAAGGTTAGTTACCATAGTAACTAATTATAAATTACAAATGCGCTTGAAATGGCATATGAAAGGAAAAAGAAGTTTAGCTAATTAGTATGGTTAAAAATGTTTCGTCTAAACCATTTTGGACGCTGTTATGATAAACTTGATTTATCAAGGGGAGTTTGGAATTGCTTCGGTTAAGTCAGACTCAGAAAAAGGGCAAAAGTGGTTCATTAAATAATTTGACTGTTGAGTGTTCATTTAAACTTTACCTAATGATCCATAACAAATTTTGCCCTATAAGGCCATTTTTAAGTAAGAAGCAATTGAGACAATAAACTGATTAAACTGAATTTCTAGGTCATTTTCGTTACCTATAATATGTTTTAAAATGGCATAATTGGTTAAGCACGGTATGAAAAAGAATGTATGCCTTATTATGACCTTAATTTAACTAATAACTTCCTGTTTATGCATATTTATATAATCATTTCAAACTCTGCGTCAAAACTACTACAAATGGTACTTAAATTTTTTCTATAAATGAAATGAATAAAAACATGAATAAAATGTGATTAAAATACAATTATAAAAGAAAAAAAATGGAATAAATTTATTACTATTCTAGGAAAAAGTATATTCATTGTTTTCTTATTAATCTGATTCTGAAAGTATTGTTTTTAATGCTATATTATTTTTATCTACATATCAACATACTAAGAAATATCTACATTTTCATTTTCTACCTTTTTATGAGTATTTTTAACATTTATGTGTTTCTACTTTTTCTTTAGATAGTTCTTTCCTCAATTAGGAAGCAAATCTATCATTTTGATTACTTGAAATAAAACTTGAATTTTTTTTTCTTCAGTCAATTTCCACAAAAAACAAAAGAGAATGCACGTATATGTGTCACTGTATTATTTATTTTTGATTATTTACTAAGAAATTACCAAATTTGGCATTATTACGGAGATTGGAAATATACTACTGTACCAAAAATGTATGGTTGAAATGGAATGGAGAGGGGAAATTTATTACGGTAGGTGACAACGTTAAAACGTCGATTTTGACGAAATTATGAATTTTTTTTTTTATTTGATATTCTTGCGGTTTGAACAGATTTCATTATAAAGCCATTAGAATTTTGTTTCTAAGTCTATTTTTTCGGGCAGTTACATCAACTTTTATATCTGCATTTGCATGGGCTTTAATGTTATTTTATATCTTTAGACGCTATTTTCTCATAATTCTAATCTTGGTTAGGATCTTCTAACAAAAGAAATCGCATAAATTAAAACTTAAAGCATATTTTTGATCATATTTGATATGATGACTCACCAACATGTTCTGAAGTTCCTGAATTAGAAAATAGGTAATTTATTCATTTATAAATGTTTCATAGGTGTTTTAGTGTCTCAGAATCCAAAAATAAATCAATATTTCATGTATTTATCAATCGAATCTCAATACTTAAAGAATGGATAGAAATACAGCTTATGTTTTAGTTCAGGAACTAGATAATATATTTCTTAAGCTATCTGCAAAATTATAAACAAATCGTTTGATAAACCTCTAAACTAGAAGATGTTTGCTTTGTACCTCTTTTTAGACAAAAAAAAAAAAAGACTTTTACTCAATTTTTAAAAAAATATTTTGTCACTTAAATGGTATATTTTATTTTCATTGATATTTTTTTAATTTTTTTTTCGCAATTCAGAAATATGATTATTTTCTAACGTATTTCATAAATTTCATCCCGGACGTAAGGATATACCTTAAAGTATTATAATTGTAATAAAATGTATACCTCAGAGTAATTTTTGAATTTTTTAAAAAATTAATAATTTTTTTATATTTTTCCATTGTAATTATCTTAGTACAAACGTAATCTAAACACTATTTTAAAACTCCAAAATTTCTACTTAATAAAATAAACTTAATTATCGTATCACTTTTTCTTGAATTTTTTCTACTCCTTTGATTTACTTTATGATAATTTTCAATAATAATTTACTTTGTAACAATGAGACTTAAACCATTTTATCCTCAAACATTTAATCGCTTTATTTTCCTTTCATTGTTGAAAGGGAACGAAGAAAAATAATATTTATTATGTGTGTAATTTACATGCAGAATAAGAAAGTAATGTTCCCTTACTTTGAAAGAAGGAGGGAAAATAGATAAAAAATTACCCTAATTGTTACGTTTTAAATGACTTTATGATGTCATAGCGAATTATAAAGCAGAAAATAATTTTCTTCCAAAAATATGGTGTCACAATTTGTAAGAGTGATAGTCGCTGACTAGAAAATAATTTAATTAAAGAAAAATTACACTTATCATGTGTTTCTAATTTTTGAGAAATTCCAATTAATTTTACTTTTTAAAATATTCATTGGGACTTAAATTCCATCCAATATTGTTTTCAGAGTCTCAGAAATTAATTTTTTTTAATTCTACAGTTTTGATTTTAAAAAAATTGTTTTCTACTTTTCAGTAAAATTACAAAATTCTGCTTTTATTTTTATTTTTTTATTTTCAATATTTTCAACTTTTTAGTTCTTAAGAGAAGTCTATTATATTATGAGAAAATAAGGACATAGAATAGAGGCATTTCTCTGATTATTTCTTACATTCTTTAAATGTCGGTAAATTAAAGAGACATGAACGTGACTCTTATATGAATTTTATTTTTGGAGAGCTCTTATAATTATCAGAAAGTTATGTATATCTTAATTATCAGCATGAAATTTAAATTAAAAGCTCATCATCATTCACACGGAAAACAACTAAAAATGGGCATCTACAGAATTCGAAAATTTTTTTAATTTGATTCTCAATTCCACCCAAAACATTTTTTTAAAAAACTGGCATGCCTGTTTGAAAAATAATTCACATACATTTTATTTATCAATTGTAAAAAAATTTGCAGGCCTGAATATCCTGGTTGGTATTCCGTTGGATGAGCATCCCTTGAATTATGAACTCCACCGACCGAAGACTCTCCGTGTACATGGTTGCTGGTGCACGTATAAATACGCCGTAGCCACAAAATTCTCCAAGTCGTGACAATACCACTGCGGGTACTGGGTCAGAGGTGATCGTTCTCTGATTCTAGTCTAAATTATACTATCTGTGGATGAAATGTATGAATGAAGTACGCCCCGTGAAAAGGGCTAAGACCTACTCTTGGCCCTAGATGGTGCTACGGAAACAAGATACGCTAAAACTCAGCTTAAAATCGCTGACTTCTTCAGCTGGCTTGTTTATGGCAAGTGCCATAATTAACAACCAAATATTACACAAATGTGAAATGGTTAGCCTAGATGAGAGTCAAAACCAGCGGACATAAAAGGATTGGAATTGATTGAAGAAAGTGCTAACTTGCAACGTCTGTAAAAATATATTATTCTTCATTTTAATCAAATAATTTCTTTTTATAACAGATAAGAGAGTTTCATAGCTTATATTTAATCATTGGATTGGTTCATTTCTCGCTAGATATATATTTTTTTAATATCTCATTGGATATCTTATATAAAATATGCGAAATTAGAATTATTTCTAAGAATGGTTCTTATGGCCGTGATTAGAGAAATATATGTCTTGAGATATTATATAAATTAAGAAAAATATTCTTTAGTGCACATAAGGTTTAAATACTCAGCGACTCTGTTTTCAGTACTCATATTAAAAAAAAAATGCTTCGTTTGAGTAAAAAAAAAAAATATTATTATTATTATTTTATGGAACGGATGCGGACTTGATTTAATGATTTTTAGGTTAGTTTTATGCTTTTGTAATTTAAATGCTCCGTGACTCTGTTTACAGTAATCATATAATTAAAAAAATGCTTTGTTTCAGTAAAAAATGTTATTATATTCATTGCCGATTAATCATTTCCATTTTAATTTAAAGCATAAATTCTACGGAAGCTAACAGGAAATTAGAGAGATACATATTACGTTATGACTGAAGACCTTTATAATATTATGAGCTTTATAATATTATTATATGACTATCAAAATTTGAAGTTTTGAAATATTTTAATGAAGAAGCTATTAAAGTCGGAATTTGATAAAATATTTAATTATTAAAATTATATATATATATACAAAGAGTGGGCAGTTCAATATAGTGGTCAGAACAACATGAGTGCGCGTGTGTTTCGGGTCGTCGGTTCGAATCGCGCTTTCCACTTTATTTTTATGTTTATATTTAATATTTTTTCTTTTAAAGTTTATTTATGTAGGTACTTTTCTGGAAAAACAATTTTTATAACTATTAGAATGTTTTTCGGCCTGCTCTTAATCTGACAATGTCATACAGCGCCATCTAGGGCCCGATTTCGCCATGTTCAAATGGAATGTCATTCTAAAAATATACAAAATGATAGATAAACTGCAAAATGAATACTATAATGTAGCAGATTGTTCCGAATAACATGTTAAACTAAGTGCATTCATGATTTTTTTTGTTTTTTTAAAACCAATTCATATTGTTACAAAATTTTTCCTCTACAACAAATATCGTTAATCAATTGTAATAGCGCAGCACATTTAATTGCTAGTTCACAGCTTTCTTGCTGTCTAATCCTCCAGTCCTCTACGTGTCGTCGACTCCGACTACTCTCATACACCACTTCTTCCGATACACACGACTTCCTCGTCGCTGGTAATGATATGTTTGACGGAGCGCCTAGCCCCGAGGGTTGGGGCTTAATCTCCGGTAAATGGAAAAAACTATTGTGAGACTTGGCTTTCAGTATTTAACGTGATCATCTTCGCAAAAAGGTCCGATGAACTGTGTTACAGGAACAGGCAGGAGATGAGGAGTGAGGTGCATGACGAAGCAAAGGTAACAAATGTCTGACAGGATGTGATAAGAAGTATGACAAATTTAGAAGTAATTAAAATGAGAAAAACAAAGGATTAGGGAGGGCTAAATCAAAATGTTACGAGGTCTTTTAAGACGGAGATTAGGAACATATTTAGGAATATCAAGAACTGCTTTGTTATCATGATTGTCAAGATTTTTGAAGAATTTTTCAGCAAGTTTTTTAATAAACTTTTTAAGTGGAGGGTAATCAAGTGCTTTATACATATTTGTGTTTGGCATATACCAATAGCAATTACAAAATCTTCTGATAAGGTTGTTTTGTTGAATTTCAATTATTCTAAGGTTAGATTTAGCAGCGTATCCCCAAACCGGACATGCATATGTTAAAACTGGACGCAAATAGGCAGTGTAAATAAGTATTTTGTTGGCCCTGCTCATTTTGGAGTTTCGAGAAATTAAGGGAAAGAATTTACGAGTTAGGTCTCGAAACTTCTTTTTAACATAAATAAAATGGGGTTTCCATGTTAGTTTATTGTCAAGAATGACACCTAAATATTTGCATTCCTTAGACCACGGGATATTTTGGTTTTTAATTTTAATTGGGCGGAATTCTTTAAATACATGATTTTTTGTGAACATGATAGCTTCAGTTTTGCTAGGATTAATTTCTATTTTCCATTTATTGAACCAGTCTTCAAGTGTTTTGAGATGCCTAGTGAGTGCTATTGAGATGAAGTTTGGATTTTTATTCCTGGCAACACGACTTCCTCGTCGCTTCAGAGTTCCCGTCTTTTATAGTTCCGGGAGGCGGGGCTGGAATCTTCGGACCAATCAGGGCGTACCTGGCTGTATCTTGGGTCTTAGTGGATGGATCGTGAAAGTTCTCGAACTTTCCAGTAGTATCCATTTAGTCGCCAAACTCGCCAAATTCATCGCCAACTTGCCAAACGGTCGCCAAATTTGTCGCCAAGCTCCGAGGTTATTGACGCGGCATCCACTCAACATGCACAGGACAGATCGTACAATTGTCTTTCTTACGATGACACTATTCGGGCCGGGTAGCAAAATTACAGATTTGTAACAATATGTAGGCAAGAGCGAAAAATATTCATATGTAATTAGTATGTGATTCGTATCCATATATTTTCTCCTATAAACACGATTTTTAAAAAAAACTTCCGAGCAAAGCTTGATTTTCCAGTTGTTAATATATTTATATAAGATAAATTTATGGAATAATATATACGAACATTCTGAACTGTATACATAAACATAAAGGAATTGAAGGCTGGAAATGTATCCAATGTGCCATAAATATATTTTTCACAAAAGTTAAATAGGTATCTGTGTACATAGATATATACAAAGTGTTTCCATTAAATAAATTCATAGAATGCAAGCAAGCAAAATATGAGAAAAATCAATATCGAACTCAAAAAGAAACGAAGAAAAAAAGCCTGTTCAATGTACCAGAAATAATAATATAACTGCCAGATTGAATTAAATAAATGTACCATAAAATACGATTCTGGGCAATTTGCCTTTTTCATAATTGGTTGGTGGGTGCCAGATAATAAAGGCTTTTTCTAGACTAAGGCTAAATGAGAAGGGTAAAATTAGTAATTATTGTTTTTTTAAAGTATTTTCTCGAAGTTAGTTCTATGTAATCAAGTCTTGAAAAGTTTTGCTCATGGAAAAATTAAAGTGTCCATCTTTTTCTCTCTTACTCACAAAGAGATATTCTCTTTTACTCACTTTCGTACAAAAGAGTCATTGGGCGAAAAGAAAATTGCTGGTAGAATGTATAGGATACCATATAATGCTAATAATAATGATAGATATATACCATGATCTTGACCAAAAATAATTAAAAATAAACATTTCATGCAGGAGAAGACATCGAAAAACATATAGAATACGCAGAAATGGTCTCCTCGAAACCTGATAAATGTGTTATCCTCTTCGATTATTAAGATTTCTTTGAAAACTTCGTAATGACATGGCATTGATGAAGTCTAATAAGGAAGGCAGAAAGCAGAAAAAAGGCAATGAAGGAAATATTTTTTAAACTTGTATTGCTGTAGAAGAGAATGTGCTGATATGGCGTTTTGATTTCGGCCCGTATTAGGTTAGTGTAAAAAAAATGTGACAACGTGCAAATGTGCATATTAAATATATATATATATATATAACCAATCTTAAGTAAGAAAAAGTTTGAAAACGAAACAAAAACAGTTTCGAAATCGCAACTAAAATTTTCGGGTCACGAGGAATCATTATTAGACAATGTCTGTATTTCCTCACAGAAAAAATCCCTTTCTTTGAATCCCTGCCTGAGGGTGACCCTTGAAAAAGTCTTCAGGCAGGATTCTTTTTTTATATCTTTTATAATTTTTTTGGTTTAATTTTTATTTGATTTTTGTTTTTCCTATTAACTTGATTCTAATACTTATATATATATATATATATATATATATATATATATATATTGTGGACATTTTGTGAACATATATATTGTAGCCAAAATCTTGGACATTTTTGAAAATCGTATATGTTTTCTAACTTTCACTTTGTATGCTTATAGAAAATGTTACGTTTCACAAAATGCAAACTCTTACATATCATTTTAACGAAAATTTAATGCTGATTTTAATACGAAATGCAAAATTCAAATATTTACAATACAGAAAAATTGAGCGGCAATAATTATCGAGATGTATTAGATGCTAATGAATGTAGTGAGTTATCTGTACTTAGTAGGATAACCATTGTTTTTAATTACAGCTTCACACTGATGTTTCATTTAGCTGAAGGGAATTTTAAGCCTTCATTATTGCTCGATGCCAGGAAACAATTATAGTCTCAATTAATTCTTTTTTTAATGAACGCTTCATATGTACAAGAGTTTTCAAACGGTACCATAAGTTCTCAATAGTTGAGAGCTCAGAACTGTTTCTTGGCCGTGATAACAATTCATTGCCCTTTGTACTAAATCAATCATTCGATATTTGCTGTGTGGCAAGGAGCTGAATCAAGCTGAAAAATAAATGATGCGTTGTTGGGAAAGAGATTACTGATGGAAGGTGTAAGGTTTGGCACTAGAATTATGTCAATGTATTTTCTTTCATTTAATGTCCCATCGATAACATGAAGGAGACTGTAGTGAATAGCATATAAGTCAGTTAACAACTACGAAGCCCGAGCAATTGCTTTTGTATCGTGGTTATGTTACTGGACTGTGAACCTCGCACATCCCAATTCACTACAAGACCAATACCGTCTGCTGACATGCATAAACAAATAATAACACTAACTGAGTTCTTCCTCTTTGTCTGAATACAGTCGGTATGCAACTCTTTGCCTGTTCTATGTCAGATATACTTTCGCCATCGCTACCAAATAACAATATCTTTGTTTCATCACTACATTTAAGTTGTGGCCACTAATCATCTGTCCGATTAATGTGTTCCTTTGCCAATTGTAATCTCTGTAAATTCAGATAAGGCATTTTTCTTTGAATTCTACCATTTAGTACAACATCTAATAACCTTCTCCTGATTGTTCTTGAACTGACATAAATGCCAGCATCATTCAATTGACTTCTGATGGCTGCTGATGACATTCTTCTATCTTGGTGACATAGTCTTTTCATTATTCTGTCATCAACAGATGCGGTGCACCTTTCTCGGCATTATCCTGCTTTGTTTTTTATTGAATCTGTCTCCTGATATCGTAAACAAAACTTTTGGGCTCCAGATGTAGTCACTGAACCCCCCCCCCCACCTGTGTTGAAATTTCATCATAGGAAAGACCGCATTCATGTAATACAATAATCTTAGTTCCCTTTCGCTCCTGGACTAAATATTAGAAATACTTACAAAAACTCCATCTAAATATTAAAAAGTTTAACAAAATTTCTAACTTGTAATTTGATTGCCTAAAAACAGTCTTCCTATTACAGAAAAAAGCACAGTAATGATTTGTTCCAACTTCAAACATGATGGCAGCTTCTGCTAATAATTATTAACATTTGATTGGCTCCTAGAACAAGAACAGTGATTTGTCAAGAAAGTTAGAAATTACAATCCATTTCATCACTGTGTGTGTTATTCAGATTAAAGTAAGAATAACTTTTTTTTTGTATTGCAAATATTTGAATTTTGCTTTTTGTATTAAAATCGACATTAAATTCTCTTTAAGATGTTATGTAACAGTTTGCACTTTGCGAAACGTAACATTTTCTACAAGCATACAAAGTTAGAAAACACAACAATTTTCAAGTGTCCACAATTTTGGCCACCACTATATATATATATATATATTCAGTCAATTTTAATTCTGTTTCTGACATACTAGAGTTCAAAAATTATTCACAATAAAAGGGTGTCAACGATGATAAATATTGTTAATATTTTAATAACTTTGTCATCATTTAGGTTATAATTAGAAATTAGCTTCAAAAAATGAAAAATACTATGATATTTTGAATAATAAATTATAATTTAAGAACTAGAAAATCGGAAATAATTATTTTAAAAAATGTAACAAGCATTTTTGGTGTATGGCAAAGAATAAAACAAATTAGGAAATTTTGATTATATTTCCATTAAAATTATTTCAAAAGTGTAAGACTGGAAAGTATGCGAGACTAGAACTTAGGAACTATCAATTTGCCATCTGAACTATTTTAAAATTTATCTACAAGTAAGCAATTTGCTATACAAGACAAAACCAAATTCAATTATTATATCCGTAGACGACGTATAATGCAATACTGAAATTCAAAATGTATCTATCTATATATCTATCAATATACGTATATATAAGGAGAAAAGTAGAGACATATAGATATAGATACTGATATACAGATATATAGGCATAGATATATAGATAGAAAAGAGGCATAGATATAGATATAGACACACACACACACACACATATATATATATATATATATATATATATATATATATATATATATATATATATATATATATATATATATAAATATAAATATAGAACAAAGACATAGATATAGATACGAGTGTTTGTTGATTGTCTGTTTTATACAAATATTATTTGCCAAAAACTACACGCGTGATTTTCAGAACAAGAATAAGAGCATCGTTATTAATTAAAGTGTAATGATTCAAATTTATTCTTTTTTGTTATTTTTAGCTATATCTCCAGAAACTCTTGTTACATAAAAACGATTTATACACTATTTTAAACCATTCCAAATTCTTTAAATCAAAATTTCAATTTTTTTTTTGTGATATGAATTTCATTTTATAATTTAATAATGAATTTTATAAATTTGATTTGATTTTAAATTTCCAGCGATATTTTCATTGTTGTAACGAAATTCCAATTAAGTTCATTTTTCTTTCAAGTCATTCAATCGCATGATTTAGCAAGCGATAAGTATAAAATAAAAAAAAATCTTCCTTTGGATATTATATCAACAGTAGTATTTTCACTTAAGTGTTAAGTTTAAAACAATTCTTCCTTTGGATGTTATATTAAAAATAGTATTTTCATTTAAGTGTTATGTATAATTTTTTTAAATTCTTCTTTTGGATATTATATTAAAAGTAGTATTCTCACTTAAGTGTTAAATATGAAATTAAAAAAAAATTCTTCCTTTGGATATTATATCAAAAGTATCATTTTCACTTAAGTGTTAAGTATAAAATTTAAAAAAAATTCTTCTTTTGGATATTATATCAAAAGTATTATTTTCAATTCAGCTACTATTTCATATTTATTGACTATAATTTGGACGATTTTATTGTCTTTAATTTATAATTGAAGTTCCTATCTTTCAATCTTTCCGAATAGCAATATTCAGTTTTAAATAAACGAATTTTCAATTATATTTTATCTCGTTATATAATATCTAGCCAAAATAGTTATATCTCAAAATGTATATTTTTCAATTGATTCCTTATCGCGTGGATAACCCTAATATATTCCCTTTGATAAACTATAAAACCAGTAACACCACTAAAAGCTGCACATAATCCTATCGCGCCGATTCATTTCGGGTCATTACGAACTAATAAATCAGAATTTGACTTAAAAGGACCTCGGTAATACGAAAGCACAGATTAATGAAACATCTGGCAAGTGCCCTGATTTACACTAATTACATTTAATCATCTCTTAATGCCCGTTTACGAGAAACACAACTAAAATCCTGTACCCAAGTGGGCACCAGTCCTGCATTTATTCTATCAGAGGAGGCAATCCAATCACAGACGAGGGAACTGTTTCCTTAGAATGTTAATCACCGAGAAACATTGGAACGGTAACTGGATTTGTTAGTTAAATTGGTCCGCAATGGACAGGTAGAAGTTGGAATGTTTCCCTTTAATGGGATCCGTATTCATTTCCGAAATTATCTGATGGGGATTGTAAAAGATATAACGGGTGCTTTTGTTTAATGTTTATTGTTGGATAGATATTGTTCAGATGTTGTTTTGTGGAATTTATGATGTTGTTTTCGAAGTAAAATTATTAAATTAGGTTAAAGTTATGGGTGAATATAAATATAATTAGAATATCCATAAAATTTCATTAAAAAGTTATCTATAACATTTAATATAAAATGCACCATCAGGAATATTTCATATAATAAAGAAGAATTTTTGTTTAATGCTTATTGTTGAAAAAATATTGTTCAGATGTTCTTTTTTTGGAATTTATGATGTTGTTTTCGAAGCAAAATTATTAAATTAGGTTAAAGTTATGGGTGAATATGAATATAATTAGAATATCCATAAAATTTCATAAAAAAGTGTATTTATAACGTTTAATACAAAATGCACCATCAGGAATATTTCATATAATAAACAAGTATTTTTGTTTAATGCTTATTGTTGGAAAAATATTGTTCAGATGTTCTTTTTTTGGAATTTATGATGTTGTTTTCGAAATAAAATTATTAAATTAGGTTAAAGTTATGGGTGTACATAAATATAATTAGAATATCCATAAAATTGCATAAAAAAGTGTATTTATAACGTTTAATACAAAATGCACCATCAGGAATGTTTCATATAATAAACAAGTATTTTTTTAATGCTTATTGTTGAAAAAATATTGTTCACATGTTGTTTTTTGGAATTTATGATGTTGTTTTCGAAACTAAATTATTAAATTAAGTTAAAGTTATGAGTGAACATAAATATAATCAGAATATCCATAAAATTTCAAAAAAAAATTGTGTATCGTTTTGACATAAGAATATAAAAATTCATAACATATAATACAAAATACACCACCAGGAATATTTCATATAATAAACACGTATCTTTGTTTAATGCTTATTGTTTGAAAGATATTGTTCACATGTAGCTTTCTGGAATTTATGATGGTGTTTTCGAAAAAAAATTATTAAACTAGGTTAAAGTTATATTTGAACATAAATATAATTAGAATATCCATAAAATTTCATAAAAAAATTATATAGCATTTTGATATATAAGAATATAAAAATTCATAATGTATAATACATAATATACCACAAGGTGTATTTCATATAATAAACAAGTAGTTTAAAACCATATTATTTCTAAATCCATCTGTTGTCGTTCAAGTGAAAAAGAAGTTGAACATTTTGGTGACAATCAATTCTTATAAAGAATCTGTTTCTGCTATAATACATAGAATAAAAATATGATAATGACTATAAAGATGTTTTACATAAAAGGTATAGCTATCAGGCATATTTTAATTTTATGACTTCAACGAAATTGAAACAACTTATTTATAATTCACTAATTTTAATACATACACACACACAACACTAATTTTAACACATACTTATAACGAATCTTGCATGTACATGATGTTAAAAAATTTTAAGAATGATGTCAGATGTCTGTCAATAGCGATGTATTAAGTGCAATTGTGCATGCGTGACGCTACTGGCATGTTAAAATTTCTGTACACATATTTTAAATAACTCAAAGTATTAGGCCGCTCATTAGAGTAGCAAAAAATGTTCCTATTCTTCAGGATAGCCGAATTAACTATATTAAATTTAATGCAAACATTTGATAAAAAACGTACCTCGTACTAATTGGTGAAAAACGTTCAAAGTTAATTTTTTAGGTCGATTAACTATTTACACACAAATTATTATCTATTATTACGACATAAATATTGTTTTTTGGATGTACGCTGGAACATGATTAGAATACTCGATGGTCATCGATTTTTCATTAAAAAAATTCGTCGTGTTCGTTATTGAGAATGATAGAAGCCCTTCGTCAGTAAAGAAACCATTTGATATAAGATAACCATGTTGTATAAAGATTTGAACAAAACAAAATCCTCCGCTAAATTTGTTTCATACATTTTAGAAAGTAACAATTTCATTGGAAATACATCACGAAGATTTCATACCACGCTGACAATATTCTCGAATTCAATGCAAATACATCATGAAGATTTCAAACAATGCTGAAATTATTTCCGAAATTTATGGGAAAAAAATTCAATGGAAATACATTACGAAGATTTCATACGATGCTGAAAATATTACCGAACTCAATAGAAATAAATACATTACGAAGATTTCATACCATGCTGACAATATTCCCGAAGTCAATGCAAATACATCATGAAGATTTCAAACAATGCTGAAATTATTTCCGAAATTTATGGAAAAAAATCCAATGGAAATACATTACGAAGATTTCATACGATGCTGAAAATATTACCGAACTCAATAGAAATAAATACATTACGAAGATTTCATACCATGCTGACAATATTCCCGAATTCAATGCAAATACATCATGAAGATTTCATACGATGCTGAAAATATTACCAAACTCAACAGAAATAAATACATTACGAAGATTTCATACCATGCTGACAATATTCCCGAATTCAATGCAAATACATCATGAAGATTTCATACGATGCTGAAAATATTTCTGAAATTTATGGAAAAAAAATCCAATGGAAATACATTACGAAGATTTCATACGATGCTGAGAATATTTCAGAACTCGGTGGAAAAAAATTAAATGGAAATACATTATGAAGATTTCAAACGATGCTGAAATTATTTCCGAAATTTATGGAAAAAATTCAATGGAAATACATTATGAATATTTTATTTCATACGATGCTGAAAATATTTCGAACTCCTTGAAACCGTATTTATTGGAGATGGAACATAGCGTTTTAAATATGATACTAAATCAAAGTGGCAAAGTGCAAAATAAAAGAACTCACCACAAAGCAAAAAAAAAAAAAATAATAATTAAAAATTAAAAGGACAGTCAATACATTCTTCTATAGTATAAAGAATATTCTATACATTCTTCTTTAGAATAAAGAATCATGAATACATTCTTTCACGATAAACATTGTTTTATAGTCATTTTTCCACAAAGAGTTTTTCACATTGGACAAACGTTACCTGTAAATAGTTTTTAAATATTCTAAAGCATTCGATGGCACAGAATTTGTTTCATTTTTTCAGAATGGATAAAAAAATATTGTTTGTTGATGACAATGCGTTCAGTCTCTACTCAACTTTTTAAGTAAATTTTTTGGCAAATAATATCGTTGATGTGTTGAAATAACATTCTTATTGATTTGATTTAATGCCCTGTGATTTCTTTTTATTTCCAAAACTTAAATTGAAGCTTAATTGGTGTTATTTGAATAATGCTCCAACCATACAAGAAATTCAGTACAAGCTTTGAATTGTATTCCAATCGTAAGTAAGGACAAGTATTCCAAAATATAAGCTGAAAGAGGCATTCAAATAATCATTAAAGCACTCTAAAATCCTTATTGAAACCTGATGGATTTAGTGTTTGGTTTTTATTTTAAATGCTTGTTTATTTGAATACTTTGCATTTCGTTTTACAGACCCAATGTCTAAAATGCCTTACTGTACTCTGTGTTATTGTTTTAGGCATTTTTATTGGCCGTGAATCTTTCTTCCAAACTTACAAATGTGATTATTTACTAGAGATAAAGTAAATTGGTCAAAGGTAATATCGTCTTCTTTCTCGAATTTCTGTCATCATTACATTAAATGGACGAATACTTCAAATGGATGCTTCAAATAGAATTCATAACGATTTTTCCAATTGTTGCAATTGGTTACAATTTACAATTTGAATTTAGTTACAAATTTATTTACAATTAGTCAATCCATTTTCGTTCCGAAACTGGTCGAAATGCTTAATAGTAGACTATTAAATATAATCGAAATAGTAACATAGAATGTTACCTTTCCCATCGCATTCGAGGAGAGCTGTAATTTTCCTTTCACCTCTAGAGTCGACACGTTGAGCTGGAGAATTAATTCGAGGAGATTTATTAAGCCTGCTGGAGTAATTATCTTGACACATCTTTTGCGATGGTATAATGCAGGTAATTTGTATCGATAGTTGCCAAGAAAGGTGGCATGCTCAACTACTCAACCTTCCCTTCCAGTTTCTGATCGGCGTCGAATACTTGTGCTGTTCGTTCCTTACATTTTAATGAGCTCCAAATGAAATGATCGCGATCAGATAAGATTTCACCAAAAGATGAGTATCACAAAGTATTGGTCAATTTTAAACTCGAATTTCTTGTATACGTTCGCACAAAATCAGATGAAACAATATAGGTAAATACTATTATGTTAGTTTTCAGCCCAAAAAAATCAGATATATTAAAAGTATCTGTCCTTGCTAGCGAATTCATACAGATTTACATTATTTTTAGAAATGCATGATGTTGCTGTATGTCAAAGATTTTAAAGACGCAAGGACAGGGGTGACTTGCTGGTAAAGTCTCGACGTCGGAGGGCTTTAAATTCGAGGCCTTATCCCAACCGTCCTGTAAGCAGGTCTGATGCTTGTTAAATCCGTCCTCTCACTGGTGTGGTGTGAAAATTTGGAAAAGGGGGTGCCAACTCAGGTGTCGTCCTCGTCATCTGACCATGGTTCAAAATTACTAGGTTAATCCCAAAATAGCATTAATGTTGGTTTAAAACAGGACGTTAATATAGCTAAGCTAAGTTAAAATCTAAAGATGCAAAATATTTGTACAATATTCGTATGATATAATATTTAAAAAAATTGTACAACATTTTAAAAGTAGCAGTATAGTAATGTTTAGTATTTAAGGGTATTAGAGTAATAGACGGAAGCGAGATATCAAAGTGGGGTCTGATCAGCACACTTTGGTATATCGCTGTATTCACAACAAATTTCTAGTAAAAAATCTATATTACTGTTCGCTAAATACCTAAATAATTAGTTAAGTAAAAAATTATTTGCAATTTGACTGAAAAATTGCTCCCAGATAAGAACTAAAATTAAAATCAGAAAAAAGGTATGTGATCTTTTATAAATCAATGTTATGATATCGAAATGAATTTTGGGCAATAGCAGACATCTCTTTCGTACTATGTCATGGATTTAGGCTCTCAGAACTTTCGGAATATTTTTTTTAATTATGATTAAAATGTGTTGCATTAAATAATGGATTTTTGAAAACTGTATTGACAACTTATTTCTAGCTGGAGGTATATATTGTTATGGGTAAATATATATTTAAGTCAAAAGTTATCTAAGAAAATAGTTCAATAATAACAACTAAAATTAAAATAAAAAATTAGATATATGATCTTTTATAAATCTACGAAAACATCGAAACGAATTTATCTTAATAAAAGGCCCATTCTTTCATTCTCTGTATCATTGATTTATTCCCTCAGAATTTTCTGAGCATTTTTATTAAAATTATTGATAAAAATTTGATGTCGTGGAATAATGGACTTTGGAAAATAATTTTGACTACTAATTTCTAGCAATAAGTACCGGGTGCGGCATAAATTCGTGCTAACTTCAAAAAATCATAATAAAAAAAGTAATGCTCGAAAAAAATTGCGGTTTGCGGGAAAATGTTCAGAGAGCCTTTGGATTTTGTTATTTCCACTAAAAAAAAGTATTTAAAAATGACCGATAGATGGAGCTCACACGTCATACCGAGACGGTTTATGCAAATCAGTATAGCTGTAAAACACAAGGCTGGAAATGGATCTGTCATTTGACGCCAGTAGCATGCTATCGCTAACGGATCGAGCATTAGTGGTTAAATTGTTCTATAAGAACAGTGAATCCGCGACTAAAACATTGTGACAGTTACGGACGGTGAAAGGAATTTAAGCGAAGAAAAACCCAATTTCATTGAAAAGGATATTGAATTTAGTTCGCCGTTTTGAGGAAACGGGAAGATTAGAGGATCGTCCACGAAGTAGTAGACCATCCGTCAGCACTGACCGCGTCACTGTTGTCCAAAGGGTCATGAAAAATGTGGCAGCCGAGACTTCAACGGGGAGTTCCAGTGCACGTGAAGCAGATAAAATAACAGGAATTCCGGAAAGGTCGATCCTACGCATTCTGCACGAAATCTTGAAGCTGTATCCGTACAAGATAGAGGCATTTCACCAGTTGATGCCAGCAGATTGCGAGAAAGGACAAGCCTTTGCAACATGAGTGCTCGCAAAAATGGAACGTGGCCCACAATGGTTAATGAACATCATGTGGACAGATGAAGCCCACTTTTCATTGCATGTTGACGTCAATACGCAAAACAGTCGTATCTGGGCAGCATCAATCTCTCGTGCGTACTCGACCAAACCACTACATTCTCCACATGTGATTGTTTGGTGCGGTTTCACTGCGTCTTTCATTCTAGGCCCTTTCTTTTTTGAAGAGCGTTGTCCTGTATCCGGTTGGAAAACCTGTTCGATCACCCTCAGAACGCCATCTAAGGCTTTTTCGAGACCACGTTATGCCTGCTTCGCAGCAAAGACGTGCATTATCTTCCGTCACCTTCATGCAGGATGGTGCCCAGCCCCACTTTGCTAGTTCCGTTAAGACGTTCCTCCTAGACACATTCACTGAGGACAGAGTGATAAGCACAGGATGTAAGAATGAGTGGCCCTCACGATCGCCAGATCTTTCTCCAGTGGACGTTTGGTTATGTGGATACCTGAAGTCTCGTGTCTACCGGGGCTCTCTTGCCACTTTGATGGAACTGAGAGATGCCATTCAATTGGTCGTTAGTGGCATCGATGCCGACATGTTACACGCGCTGTTACACGTAGTTACGCGCCTCATTTGCTTAATACATTGTGGTGGCGGTCATGTTGAGCATCTTTTGCTTTAAAATAAAATGTACTATAATGTTACTCTGCTCTTTTTTCCTGGTTTGTATAAACCGCCTCGGTATGATGTGTGAGCGCCATCTATCGGTCATTTTTAAATACATTTCTTTATAGAAATAACAAAATCCAAAGGCACTCTGAACATATTCCCGTAAACCACAATTTTTTTCGAGCATTACTTTTTTTATTATGATTTTTTGAAGTTTGCGCGAATTTATACAGCTCCCGATATATATTATCGCAGCTAAGTATCTAAGTAATTTAAAAGTTATTCACATTTTTTTTGTTCAAAAATAATTCAGATAAGAAAGCTGGCTATCCAGTGTATACATGAATATAGTTAAAAGTTGTTACATTAATAAATGTCATAGTGATAACATGAATTCCCTTTGATTTGTTGAAGGATAGATTTGGTTTTTCGATAGCAACATCCACCAAGAAGCACAGCGAGCAATCATCTACTGCTCTTGAAGTTATTTTAGGCGCTGAGGTTAATCATAAACTCTTCATGAAATCAAGGAACACTATATTATCCTAGGTACGTTTCACCTCAAAGATACACTGAAATGATGTCAGTTTTTTTTTTAAACGGAACACGACTTACAAGTGCAACAACATTTGCTCACCAATGCTGGGTATCACAAGTTTGTGGATCTACTCGACGGAAATACATAAGTTTATGGATATTTGAACAAAATATATTTCAATGGCAGTAAATTGTATGGGGAAATGATATTATAAAATTGAGAATAATAAAAAAAAACTCCAGACAATAAGGAAACACTATTCTACCAAGAGGACTGCAACCTTTAAAGATGCGCTGGGAAGTTATCCCATTCTACCGAACATAATGTTCAGACACATCAGTGGCTGCCCACCCAATTAAGGAAAACCCAAGCTCGTAGGTCTACTCGAAGTGAATACACAATCTCGTAATCTACTTGAAGGGAATACACTAGCTCGTAGATCTCGAAGGGAATACATAAGCTTTAAGATGCACAAACTAAATACATATTAATTTCAAAGACAGCTCCAGACAATAAGGAAACACTATTCCACGAAGAGGACTGCAACCTTTAAAGATGCGCTGGGAAGTTATCCCATTCTACCGAACATAATGTTCAGACACATCAGTGGCTGCCCACCCAATCAAGGAAAACACAAGCTCGTAGATCTACTCGAAGTGAATACACAATCTCGTAGATCTACTTGAAGGGAATACACAAGCTCGTAGATCTAGAAGGGAATACATAAGCTTTAAGATGCACAAACTAAATACATATTAATTGCAAAGACAGCGCCAGACAATAAGGAAACACTATTCTACCAAGAGGACTGCAACCTTTAAAGATGCGCTGGGAAGTTATCCCATTCTACCGAACATAATGTTCAGACACATCAGTGGCTGCCCACCCAATCAAGGAAAACACAAGCTCGTAGATCTACTCGAAGTGAATACACAATCTCGTAGATCTACTTGAAGGGAATACACAAGCTCGTAGATCTCGAAGGGAATACATAAGCTTTAAGATGCACAAACTAAATACATATTAATTGCAAAGATAACTCCAGACAATAAGGAAACACTATTCTACCAAGAGGACTGCAACCTTTAAAGATGCGCTGGGAAGTTATCCCATTCTACCGAACATAATGTTCAGACACATCAGTGACTGCCCACCCAATCAAAGAAAACACAAGCTCGTAGATCTACTCGAAATGAATACACAATCTCGTAGATCTACTTGAAGGGAATACACAAGCTCGTAGATCTACTCGAAGTGAATACACAATCACGTAGATCTACTTGAAGGGAATACACAAGCTCGTAGATCTCGAAGGGAATACATAAGCTTTAAGATGCACAAACTAAATACATATTAATTTCAAAGACAGCTCCAGACAATAAGGAAACACTATTCCACGAAGAGGACTGCAACCTTTAAAGATGCGCTGGGAAGTTATCCCATTCTACCGAACATAATGTTCAGACACATCAGTGGCTGCCCACCCAATCAAGGAAAACACAAGCTCGTAGATCTACTCGAAGTGAATACACAATCTCGTAGATCTACTTGAAGGGAATACACAAGCTCGTAGATCTAGAAGGGAATACATAAGCTTTAAGATGCACAAACTAAATACATATTAATTGCAAAGACAGCGCCAGACAATAAGGAAACACTATTCTACCAAGAGGACTGCAACCTTTAAAGATGCGCTGGGAAGTTATCCCATTCTACCGAACATAATGTTCAGACACATCAGTGGCTGCCCACCCAATCAAGGAAAACACAAGCTCGTAGATCTACTCGAAGTGAATACACAATCTCGTAGATCTACTTGAAGGGAATACACAAGCTCGTAGATCTCGAAGGGAATACATAAGCTTTAAGATGCACAAACTAAATACATATTAATTTCAAAGACAGCTCCAGACAATAAGGAAACACTATTCCACGAAGAGGACTGCAACCTTTAAAGATGCGCTGGGAAGTTATCCCATTCTACCGAACATAATGTTCAGACACATCAGTGGCTGCCCACCCAATCAAGGAAAACACAAGCTCGTAGATCTACTCGAAGTGAATACACAATCACGTAGATCTACTTGAAGGGAATACACAAGCTCGTAGATCTCGAAGGGAATACATAAGCTTTAAGATGCACAAACTAAATACATATTAATTTCAAAGACAGCTCCAGACAATAAGGAAACACTATTCCACGAAGAGGACTGCAACCTTTAAAGATGCGCTGGGAAGTTATCCCATTCTACCGAACATAATGTTCAGACACATCAGTGGCTGCCCACCCAATCAAGGAAAACACAAGCTCGTAGATCTACTCGAAGTGAATACACAATCTCGTAGATCTACTTGAAGGGAATACACAAGCTCGTAGATCTAGAAGGGAATACATAAGCTTTAAGATGCACAAACTAAATACATATTAATTGCAAAGACAGCGCCAGACAATAAGGAAACACTATTCTACCAAGAGGACTGCAACCTTTAAAGATGCGCTGGGAAGTTATCCCATTCTACCGAACATAATGTTCAGACACATCAGTGGCTGCCCACCCAATCAAGGAAAACACAAGCTCGTAGATCTACTCGAAGTGAATACACAATCTCGTAGATCTACTTGAAGGGAATACACAAGCTCGTAGATCTCGAAGGGAATACATAAGCTTTAAGATGCACAAACTAAATACATATTAATTGCAAAGATAACTCCAGACAATAAGGAAACACTATTCTACCAAGAGGACTGCAACCTTTAAAGATGCGCTGGGAAGTTATCCCATTCTACCGAACATAATGTTCAGACACATCAGTGACTGCCCACCCAATCAAAGAAAACACAAGCTCGTAGATCTACTCGAAATGAATACACAATCTCGTAGATCTACTTGAAGGGAATACACAAGCTCGTAGATCTACTCGAAGTGAATACACAATCACGTAGATCTACTTGAAGGGAATACACAAGCTCGTAGATCTCGAAGGGAATACATAAGCTTTAAGATGCACAAACTAAATACATATTAATTGCAAAGACAGCTCCAGACAATAAGGAAACACTATTCCACCAAGAGGACTGCAACCTTTAAAGATGCGCTGGGAAGTTATCCCATTCTACCGAACATAATGTTCAGACACATCAGTGGCTGCCCACCCAATCAAGGAAAACACAAGCTCGTAGGTCTACTCGAAGTGAATACACAATCTCGTAGATCTACTTGAAGGGAATACACAAGCTCGTAGATCTCGAAGGGAATACATAAGCTTTAAGATGCACAAACTAAATACATATTAATTGCAAAGACAGCTCCAGACAATAAGGAAACACTATTCCACCAAGAGGACTGCAACCTTTAAAGATGCGCTGGGAAGTTATCCCATTCTACCGAACATAATGTTCAGACACATCAGTGGCTGCCCACCCAATCAAGGAAAACACAATCTCGTAGATCTACTCGAAGTGAATACACAATCTCGTAGATCTACTTGAAGGGAATACACAAGCTCGTAGATCTCGAAGGGAATACATAAGCTTTAAGATGCACAAACTAAATACATATTAATTGCAAAGATAGCTCCAGACAATAAGGAAACACTATTCTACCAAGAGGACTGCAACCTTTAAAGATGCGCTGGGAAGTTATCCCATTCTACCGAACATAATGTTCAGACACATCAGTGGCTGCCCACCCAATCAAGGAAAACACAAGCTCGTAGATCTACTCGAAGTGAATACACAATCTCGTAGATCTACTTGAAGGGAATACACAAGCTCGTAGATCTCGGAGGGAATACATAAGCTTTAAGATGCACAAACTAAATACATATTAATTGCAAAGACAGCGCCAGACAATAAGGAAACACTATTCTACCAAGAGGACTGCAACCTTTAAAGATGCGCTGGGAAGTTATCCCATTCTACCGAACATAATGTTCAGACACATCAGTGGCTGCCCACCCAATCAAGGAAAACACAAGCTCGTAGATCTACTCGAAGTGAATACACAATCTCGTAGATCTACTTGAAGGGAATACACAAGCTCGTAGATCTCGAAGGGAATACATAAGCTTTAAGATGCACAAACTAAATACATATTAATTGCAAAGACAGTAGATAATGTATGAAAATAATTTTATATTCATCGCCTGAATTTTTTGCTTGTTATTTATTAATTAACATTGTTTGAAACGCATTTGTACCAAGGCTAATGGTGGATTTCCTGTTAGACGGAATAGACGCCACGTAAGCATTGAACTGAGGATGGGCATATAGAAGTCAATTGAAAAGTTATTTCTAATAAATAAATTTATATAAATGTGCAAATTCTCTGAATTATGAATTCTGTGAATAATAGCATTCTAATAAGTTCAAGTGATCAAGTTTTTATCTGTTTCATTATTCTCCATCGGTTATAACAATGTTTATAAATATCGAATGGAATAATGATGTGAACCTGTGTACAGTTTATTACGAATCATTGAAATGTATTATATGATAAAAATATGATAAAAATATAAACAAGTATTTCCATCTATTTTCTCAAATAACCAGCAAAAGTGTTCTTCAAGAAACTTTCTAACATGGTCTCCAATAAATGTCTTATCACTTTTCCTCCCCATAAAATTGTGGACTTAGGGTAAGATTACAAACGCCTTTGATGGGATTAGAGAATGTTTAGCCTGGAAATATGTGCCTTCGGCTTGAATCTAACTTTTTTGTTAGATCTGTTTTGCGAATATGCAGTTGAATGCATTTTCTGTGTTCCCATATGAGACTAGAACTTGACACGAAATAACAAATTGTTGTTACAAGACAACATGCTGAATTTCATTTATTTTATGTGTTAATGCATTTACGTAATGCGAAAATACAGATAGATAGACGGTCAACCTTCCAACGAATTTAGTTGGGTTCCAAATTTCATAAGTACCGAACTTTAGAGGCTAAGTCTGTGTACCAAATTTTACCTACCTAGCTAGCTGTTTGCTTCGTAACTACCACTATCAATGTACAACATGGGTGAAACGAATGCATAACGAAATTACCCGGTGATCTCCTGAAAGTTTATTTCAAACTCTTCAATAAAGATATTATCCCGCATAAAAATGAGAACTTCAGGTATGGCCGCAAATATCTCTCATGGTATTTGTGAATGATATTTAAGAATATAAATCATCGGCGTGAATCGAGCCTATGCAATGAAATTCGTTTTTGCTCACTTTTTTGGCACTAAAATTTGACACAAAAAGCTGTACTGAATTTCATTTTTTTAAGCCATTCTGCTTATGAGTTATTCAGTTTACACGCATGTGAAAGACAGGCTGCCAAGTAGTCAATTCTTTGACAGATTTGCTTCAAAATTTTATATGAATCTGTATTTTACATGTTAAATCTGTATACCAATTTTTATCTTCCTAGCTCCTTGCATTTTGGAGCTATATCGTTCATTTGTAAACGAACAGCAATACGCCATGGGAATGGATTTCGTTCAAAATTTGATAGAAATTGACAAATTTGATCGTCACTGTGTATAACAAATTTCAGTGATTTCTATCAAAGTGGCAGACAGACATAATATCAAAAAAGAGTTTTACGGACTCAGAAAGGTCTGAAATGCCGAGATTCGTCAAATTATCGAACATGGAAATTTTGGCTTATACTTCGTAGACAAGGAGTAAAAAGTTTTTAAAAAATCCTTAATGTTATTCTAAGTTTAAAATGCCTTCAAATATGAAGCTATCCATCCATACAGAGACGCTTAAAGGCTAACTACTTTGAGTCAAATTAATTTCTGACTGGACATGGAAACTTTAAAGCATATTTAAAACGCTTTAATTCGTCGCAGTCTGATAAGTGTTCGTGCTTCAGTGGGTTAGTCCAGGATGCCAAGCATTTGTTATTTGAATGCTCCAAATTTATTCCGAAAATAAGTAAACTCAGAAACTGCCTTCTAAAGAACAATATAGCTTGGCCTCCTCATTTATCTGCCTTTGAACAGAACAAATCATCTTTCATTTCCTTTTGTACATATATCAATAGTATTTTTACCCGTTTTATTTAAACTTTATTTCAGTGTGTTTGCCTACATATATTTGCATATAACTTTTGAATTTGTATTTTGAATATTTTATTTTTATTTGATCATACTCCTTCAATTGTTTTATATCATCTACTGCATGTTTCTGTTAGTATGTGAACAATTTTGTTTCATTTTTGTTTGTACTTGTGTATTTACTTGTTTATCCCATTTTTCTTTGCATATGTATCTATGTCCTTATATTTGAATATTCTACTGTCAATTGGGTACTGACTTACATCTGTACGCCTTGTGGCACACAAGGAATTTATACATAGAGAATTAAAAAAAATATATGAAGCTAGATTTGCAATTTTGCTAAAATAATCCTTATAATATGCACTGCCTAGGATCAGTACAAGCACTGATCTTCAGTATATGAGCTACCTAATGATTAGTGCTAAGCACTTTTGCACATCCTCAGTTGCTCTTTAAAATTCTTTCGCGATGGGTTCGTCATATATGCATCACCAACGAACGTCTCTCACAATTGGGCGTACCACCCGTGCATTTCTGGAAATTGAACTCCTGGGACGGTGATGCATACGTACATTTTAAACTGGAACAATTTTTAAAGACCACTAGATGGCACCCTCTGTTCATTGTTCTTGAAATGAACAAAGTTTTAGCATCCTAACTTTCAGTTAGCTCATATTCAGCCTGACTTTGGTATTTTACTCATCAGCTGTTATGAGGGGGGGGGGGAAGAGTCAAGTAAATAAACAGAGTTGGGTTGTGTAATTCTCCACTCCCACAGATTGATAGAATCAATTGCGTTTTTGGTCTCCCTCAGAATTTTTTTCTTCTTCTTCTTTTTTTTTTTTTTTGTGTAATTGTAACTAGTGTCTTTGGGTTTTACCGTCAGTTCTATTGCATTTGGCGTAGCTTTCGGATACATTTCACGCATTTCTCTTTTTATTACCTATTTATTCTATTTACCTCTATTTATTCTCTATTTATTATTTAAAGCCTTGGTTTCGGTTTATTATGACAAAAAAAACACGATTTGTCAGAGGAAAAATGTGCTCGTATTATGAATGAACTAATAATCTAAAAAGGTACCAAAAATACCGACGTTAGGACTTAAACTTTTTTTGTGATTTTTTTATTCAAAGTTAGGCTTAGCGTCTCAAAACCCCCATCCTGTGGGATGATTCCTTTCGCGTGCGCTCTGTCCCGTGCGTGCGTCTAGGATAGAGGCCTCCCAGCCCTGAAAGGGTTAACCGCAATGGATAGACAAATTAGAATCACTGAGATTGGAAATGAAACAATTAAGGAAAACTGAAGACTTGTGGTGAATAGCATATTACAACTACGCTAAACGAGCTATTGCTTTTGCATAATGGTCATGTTACTGGACTGCGAACCACAAGGTCACAGGTTCTATCCTCGCGCATCCTAATTCGCTAAAGACTTAAGACAAAATAAAAGCCAAACATACAAAATAACATTTAATCTGAGTTATATTAGCTTTGCAGAGTTAAAAATGGTATGGGAGAAAATTCCACATAGCACCTAGGAAAGGATCCATTATAGAGCCTATTATTCAAAAATAAAATGTAATCCTTATTTACGCTCTTATAATTAAAAGTCAGGAGAAATAATATGGTTTTATGGAATAATTCCCATAGCGAATGAATCAAAATCCCACAGAAACAAGTGTCCGTTCTCACTGATCCTCTCAGGTAACGAATATGGAATATGTCATTTAAAGATCTATAATCTCTATCAAACACATTTTTAAAACGAACTTTTAATTCAGTATAATAATGAATACTAGTTATTCCTGTCAATCAAGTGTTACAAAAGTAACGGACTTCATTTATTACAGCAGCATCTATCGTTGTCAATCTGTCTTTTTGTTATCCGTGATTGATTTATGATCCGGCGACGCCCAGGCTCTTCTAGGAACGAAAGTGAACAAGTTCATGAATCATAAAAATAAATTGTTGCAATATTTGTCATATCTACACTTCATACTGATCCTGAAATAATGAATCGACGCATTCATCCCTACGAATATATGAGTACTGCGTTGTCAAAATAAATAATGCATCGGCTCTTCGTTGCATTGTAGAATACTTGATGAATTATTTTCAGGACTATTTTCATTATTTTGCATGAATATTCAGGATGATAAATTTCTTCTATTTCCTGATCGTTCTGTATTCATAAACATAGCTAAATATGAATTAGATGAATGCTTCGATGAACAACTTCGTGGAAATCTGATGAATGGATATGACACTTCATGATTCTTAAAAAGGAAAAGATAGTTTTAAGGTGGAGCATAAAAGTGAAGCTAGTGAGGTCTTCCAAAAACCTTTATCACACCGTAATAAAGGTGTTATTCTCTTTTCTACCATATTAATTGGGGATTTCCAGGAAGGTTGTCTGGGCTGCGAATACTCCGATTTTTATTTTCAGAGCCCAGCATGAGAGTGTTTTGCGGCTCGTAGCATAATGGGAAAAGGTAAGTATGCATTTTGGACGACTTTTTTTTTCAAACAAATGAGGCCAAAATTTAACAGATTATTAATTTAATTTTACTTTAATTAATTTAATTTGGGTAACAGGATGATAAACCCAATTCCAATACCCAATACCCAATTTCATTCATCAGTATCATGATTTTTTTTAGTTATCGTATTTTATGAAGGATAATATAAAAACAGACAGATAGTGATCTCGTAAATTAATTTAATTTGAAATCTGATATAAATTTGCATTTAAGATTTTAAAATTATATAAGACATTTTATTTATCTAGCTCTTTTCCAGATATCGTATTCAAGCTTTTTTTTTTCTTTGATTGACAAAAAGAGACATTTTTGAGGGGAGAAATTCCTTTCAAAATAAGAAGAAAAACCACAAATTAGGAGAGCAAACTAAATACCAAATTTTATTCATCAAGTTAAAAGAGCTTTTGAGTTATCATGAGACAAACATAAATAATTCGAAAAATGTATTTTCGGACTCGGAAGAGTCCGGAAGGTGGAGAATTTTTTTATCATTTCGAATTTCTATTTGAGTACTTCGGAACTTGAGTTTCGGAAAAAAAATTATTTACTTTTTTAAGATTTTATTAAGTATTTCAGAAGATTTTACTTTTTTATTCAATGAATAAAGTACGCTATCTCATCCTCAACTTGTTAGTTTTCAATGCATTAAATAATACAAATTCATTAAAAATCATATTATTTTTCTTTTACATTTTCGTATACGCAGTGTAGAGAAAATACAGTAATCGACAAAAAAATTCGAATTCGAGATTTTGACGAATCTCCACGTTTTAGACCTACTCGATTTAGAAAAACACATTTTTGGAAAATGTCCGTTTGTCTTTCTGTGACAAAGATAACTCAAAACCACTTTGAGCTAGACCTTTGAAATTTAGTATACGATCTTTACATCAAATTTGTAGATTTATATCAAATTTTGAGCAAAATCCTTCAAAGGAAGTCTATCTGTCAGGCTGTTCGAATATAAGTTAACACGATAACTACAAAACGAAGAGAACTAGCTGGATGAAATTCGGTACGAAGAATTAACATCTATATTCTATATA